>NW_010130103.1:8343-11529 GCF_000699245.1 Pterocles gutturalis
GGACACAGCTTGCTCCCCTAAGAGGATCCATGGGGACAAACAGAGCAACAGTCAGAGATTGGGCTTCCTTCCTCCACATACGGGAAATACGCGGAGGAAGGGAACATGGTTGGGAAACACCTTCTGTGCTTCCTTTGAGCTCTCTCGAATCAAGAGTGCGTTCAGGAGGGAGCGTTACTTTAGATCAAGAGAGGGTGACAGGAAAGGGAAGACGGAGCCCACGCCTTGGCGCACAGCATCCCTACAGCTCTCCGGGGAGACGAGCAGCAAACGACCACATATACTCTATTGCTTCTGTTTGGTTTATTTGTCACTCTTTGTAGGTTTATAGTTAGCTCCCTGCTGGTAGCCCCTTATTTCTGCCTAGTTAAGGAAGAATGTGGTGGTGTATCCTTTCACAAAAAAAATGTTCTCCTTTACGGCACTGCAGGTGACAATCCCCCGGTGGCTAGCAATGCTGGCGGGAGATGACTTGGAGATTTTTCAAGAGTCAGAAATCCTTCTGGAGAGACTCTTTTTAGCTTTCCTTTCCGAGTTTAACCTGCCATGTTCCTAATATGATTGTGACTCTCAGCTCCCTGCCAGAGTGACAGCATGAGACAAGGGGGATTTGGCAACGATGTGGGAGGACAAGCGGTGGTGAAATCAGGGAGCGTACGACCAACATATCGGGGTCCTCTGCATCCAAAGGAGCAGCATTTACATTTCCCAGTGACCGCTGCACAAGCACACTGACAGCTATGAACTGCCAGATAACAACAGATCTGCTACAGATCTCTGGGCCAAGAATTGAGGGGAGATGATATTCTCTTCCTCCTATTTAAAGAGTAAGTGAACATCAAGCAAGTAAGCAGAAAATCTACTGGAAAGAACACTTACACTCAGGTTATCAAGAAAGAGGGTATTTACAAGCTGACAAGAGCAATATACAAAGATTCTTAAACTACAGAATTCTTTTTGTAAAATAAAAATAACTGAATACAAAGATTTTAACCCAGTTTTGAGGCTGGTGAGTACTCTTAAGCCTTATGAAAGGTTTCCAGGCTGGTTCTGCAAGCCTAAATTATATGGTGGTTTTAAAGTCAGATAATTAATTATTTCAAGCAATCTTCCTCCTTCCCCCGAAATCAGAAATGCACATGGAGATGGACTAGAATATTCCCAAATTTGTACTAAACATATGAAACTGTTTCAACCCACCAAGCAGCTCTTGTTCTAAAAAAGTAAACAGTCCTATATTAATACTTCAAATTTTAAACATGTAATGAATTTTCAAAGTTCCTTTAAGTAAATATGAAAAATCCTTCCTCCAGCATTTTCATTTTGGTATGAAATGAGAAACTGTTTCCTTTAGGATTAAACAAAAATTATTTTAAAATAAATAACAGAATAAAATAATCAAAGCCCTACACAGGGGTTTGACCCTGGATGAGCAAATTTCTCACCCCCTAGGTTAAAAGCATCAATTCCTCCATCAGCTTGAACATTTCAGGAAGGTGACAGGAAGAAGTCAGCCTCCACGCTCTCCCGTCCCTGTCCCAACCACCCCCCGAATGCAGGTCTCCAGAAGCGACCAGGTGGCACGTGTTTGTACATCAACCTCTGTGGCTCAAGTGGCCAGTTTTCTACAAATATTCCAATCTGGTAATTATCATCATAACAACCCTGTATTGTCCTTGATTTGTGTTTTAATCTCTGTAATTAAAGTGTCTAGCTGCCACAGCAACAGACGCTCCAGAAGCATGTCTGCTGTATAATCATAATATTAATTAAAACCACAAAGTAGCTACACAATGAGGAAAGGACTAGATGGCATAGGAGACCGTCGGCTTTAAAAAATCATTTAGAGAACCTTTCACATCAGTGTGCCTCATTCAACGCAGCTCTGGCGAGGAGCGGATGCAAAAGGCTGCGAGGCCGTGCAGAAGGGATGCCCACACTTTGGAAGGTCTCGCTCTAGCTCCCCATGGAGAAGCATTTCCATCCCCAAATAATCAGTAGACTGGCCCCTTGTGGACACTTGCAGAAAAGTAACTAAAACCCAAACAATACGGGAAATTAATAAATTCTCTCACCCTGAGAGAGGGAGCCTTTTTGGAGATTAACACATTTCTGTTGCCCGAGCTCAATGTTATCCACCAAGCAGAGGAAGGTGCGAGCGGGCACCTCCACTGGGACCTTCCTCAAAGATCCTACAAAGCTGTAATTAGGCTGATTTTCCCCAAAGCAAATTTAAGGAGCATATTCAGCTGTGTAACTCCAGGGTGCTTTCCTCACTCTAGCTTTCTACCACTCAACAACATTCTCCTACTTTCAGGAGCTAATAGCACACAGAAGGATGGATATCGGGTACCATCCTGCAAGAATGGCCAAGCTAAGGGGAAATTTTCTTGCCCAACCCAACCGATGGGGTGCATAGGTGTGTGTGTGTTAGGGTACGTACAGACAAAATTGGGTTGCTGGGCTGTAATCCCAGAGAGCATCGAAAGAATGTATCTTCACCTGGTTGGTTGTGGGGGGGGAAGTAACCAAAACCATGGAAGAGATCCCCTCCAAAAGAAACGATGAGAATACTGGCTGTAGGAGCAGGGAAGCACGTAAGGAGAGGGGGAAGGTTCAACAAGGTCCCTTTTTGTTCCTAATCAGCAGTGACTACAGTGGAGAAACCTGCTGTGAGTTTGTCAGATCTGTTGATGATACAAAACGATGGGGGACAGTCAACAGAGAGCCAAGCAACAAGGGAACTTCAAAGGGAAACCACATTCGCCGTGTAATTGGAGTGAAACACGGCAAAGAAAAGGGAATAGAGAAGGATACCTGCTGGTGGAACCTGGGGCTTTGGGGAGGGGAGGTTGTTTTGCTTTGTTTCAAGTAGGAAAAGGAAAGGTAATGGCAGGAAGCGATGTTTGTAAAAAAGCAGAGCAGAGCCTGGGTAACAGTGAGAGGGCATGAAACATGGGAGCAAAGGTTAGCCCCAGCTTTGGACAAAATAACTGTTCTGGAGAGAGAGCCTTAATCAACACCTGCAGGGCATCTCCTCTCAATCACACATGGATGATGGTCATGGGAATCTGATGCAGAGGAGGGAAAAGTAAAGGAAGATTAAAAACCAGTTTTACTGATTAATAGATTCTGCAACAAATGGGCTAAGGCAGTACTTGAAAAAAGTTATATTTTATATATATT
>NW_010130104.1:0-1030 GCF_000699245.1 Pterocles gutturalis
GGCCATTCTGTGATTCTCTGATTCTATGAAATAATGGTCAGGTGGTGCAGTAGGGTAGCCTGCTCAATAAACTGACAAAAGACAAAAGAAACATCAAGAATAGCTATCCATCCTGAGCAACTTGAGTGTTGTGCATGCCCAGATCATCCTTTAACAACTTCTAGCAAATGTCTAGAAGTGGAAATGTAATTATTTTCCAGAAGGAAGGACAATTTAAAAAATGCTGAGACCTAACCTCAGCTGATCAGGTTATATTAAATTTCAAATTCAACAATATAAAATGTGTCTTCTACATGTGTAGATCAGGCACAGTGATACCTAATAAAAGCAAAGGATTGCTACAGATATTATCTTTACAAGACATTCTCTATTAGGAAAGAAATTCTTATCCCTCAGAGCAAAATGGGCATGTGTATTATACTTTGAAAAGTGATATGAGAAACTAGCTGAAGGCTTATTCACCAGTTCTGAGGTGAATATACCCTCATAAAACACCTCATATTAGAAAATTGTTAACTATTATATTTTAACTTAAAATTATGATTCAACACGATTTGTATTTATGTGAAGAGTGTTCTGATTTAGCACATTATCTGTTGATTTTTGCAAGAGTGGCCCAAGGACTAGCCACAATCAGGTAACATATTTTAAACTATGTGGTTTTGTTAATGGCAATGCAATGCAGTTTTACATCATGTGAAAATGTGCTAATTACCATGTTTTCTAACTGATATTTCAGTGAAGATGCATCTTAAATATGTGTAGAAGCATGTTTAAGCAGATAGAGGTTCAAATTTATTTTACAGTCAAAGGTCAGTAACGAGAATGTCAGATTCGGTACATGTGAAACATCAGGATGCTGAACAAGACTTAAATAATTATTTTAATGGGAATGTAAAGTAAATCTACTTTGTTGCTTTATTCCCCTGAAAAATTAAGTGTATGTTTTCATTATAGAAGTTGGAATTTAACAAACAACTCTGATAATGTAGTAGTAGAAGGTGTTTCATACAGATTAGTCCGTAGGGAA
>NW_010130104.1:1061-14111 GCF_000699245.1 Pterocles gutturalis
AACAATAAGGAATTTCCATGGACTAACTCAGAAATAAGGCCATTCAAACACCAAACAAAACCACAGTGATATCTTCTCCCTCTTTCCTTGCCTCTCTTCATCGCCTCTCTCCCCAGGCCCCCTCCACTCCCACCTACTCAGAAAACCAAAATAGTGGGCGCTGGAAAATCATCAAACAAGACTCAGTGGGAAACACTACCAGATGCACAGCTGAAGGGCACTGGAAAGAGTTACAGTTCTGTAGTGAGAGATAATGAGACCGACCTTTTAGATAATTGTGTCTAATAAACTAATATTCTAGTCATAGGTTAGTACTGGAACTATTTTTAGTTTTGGAATTTCTTTGTGTTTACTGTAGTTGTCTTAAAGTTGCGCCTTTTATAATTACAGTAATTTTAAAGTTGTTTGGAACCTATGGTGGCAAGGAATTATTATAATAGTATGTGTTGGTGGTTCCTGTCTGGTCTTAGCTCATGGGTATCGGCATTATAAAGCTGGTGTTACAGAGGTGTCTGGGTTGGTAAGCACAGCAAACTGCCTGAAGTTGAAGACTGGACCATCATTTTATTCTCTGCAGGATATTTTCACATGTCTAGATTGAGGTATTGATGTGGCAAAAATTTCACTGTTGTCCTTTTTATTCTCTCATAATATTGAAAAAAAATAGTTTAGTCCCAGCTATGCTAATCTGCTGTTCTTTGTGAACTCTGACTTCACTGGGAATAAATCATAGCTTGTCATACATGCAGCTACATACCTTTCTTTCATGTATGAGTTACATATTTGTTTAACCTACGGAAGCTCTAGTTTATAAGTTGTTCTGAAATACTTCTAGAATCTCAAAATTGTTGAGGTTGGAAAACATATCATCTATTCCAATGCCCCTGCTCAAAGAAGGATCAGCCAGAGCCAAATTTCCAGGCCCATGTTCAGTTGGGTTTTAAGTGTCTCCAAGTATCTCTCTTCACAACCTTTTTGGGCAACCTGTTCCAGTGTTTGATCACCTGCACAGTAAAAAAGTGTTTTCTTGTGTTCAGGTGGAATTTTGTATCTTTTAGTTTGTGCCCATTGCCTCTTGTCCTGTCAGTGGGCACCATGGAAAAGAGCCTGGCTCTGTCTTCTTCATTCCCTCCCATCAAGTATTTATAAACATGAATAAGTTTCCCCCCTGAGCCATCTCTGTTCCAGGCTGAAGAGATCCAGCTCCCTCAGCCTTTCATTGTATGAGAGATGCTCCAGTCTCTTTCTCATCAGCAGTGAGTACTTTTGAAGCGTTACCCAATTCATCAAAATATTTGTGAGTTTTCAGCTGATCGACCAATAACAGATTCCTTCTCTTTCAATGTGCTGATTGTAAACAAATACAACTCTCTCAGAATAAGTCCTTTCATTTAAAGACTATCAATAGGAAAATGTAAGTGTATACTTATTTTAACAAAGTTAAAATATCTCTCTTTTTTCTTTTCCTCCTCGCTTTTCCCCTTTCTTTTTCTTTTGGATAGTGTTCCTGTTAGCCTATGGGTTATGAGTTCCTGGCTCTGTATTTTTGAGATGGATTCTTTACTGCAGTCCAGCAATCAGCCCAACTCATCTCTGTTGTCTGTACTTCCAAAGTGCTCCTTAAGGAAGCTCAGTTGAATGCATCTGCCTCCATGCTTGATAGGTCACACTTTTTTCCTTGGTAGGGCAGGTTTTCTCTCTAACCTTAGTTACACATGTCTCTCCTCACCCTGAAAAGCATACAGACAAATCTTGTCTCTTCCATACACCCCGGCCACATGTTTTTTACACAACTTTTTGTGTACTTTTTTTTTTTAAAGAAAAATTAGTGACACTAATAAGTACTGGAATACTGTTGTTTTTCAGAAAAAGCGAAAAAGCCATCTCTTTTCTAAATGAGCGCAGTGTCTTTGCTATTTTCACTAAAAAAAAAAATACTATCCTGTTACATTTGCACCAACAAATATGAATTTATTCCAGTGGTTTCCTGTTTGCTCCAGAAGGTGGTAATTTTCTGTATTAGCTTCAGTCAAATACTAAAACTTGAGGTTCTAGAAGATGATCAGCATAAAGTATTATTTTTAATTAAAAGGATGCTCTTACCTAATAGTTCTTCTGCTGAATGAAGGATAATTTTGTCACATATGGCTTCATCTGGTTTGGTCATATCAGCACAGAAAATAAGCAGGTCTGTGAAGTGTACCTTAGAGCAAAGGATATTCACTCTGTGCATTTATTCTAACTCTTTTAAAGGAACTATTGTTCGGCGGCATCGGATTCCACTTCCACCTCCACACGAAGATCAGTTCTATACTATAGATCATTTCAATATCAACACAGAAGTAATCTTTTATGCCCGAAGATATAAGATTGTAGATTGTGACCAGTTTACAAAAAATTTCCTGAGGAAGATGGGAGTTAGATTAAATACTCCAGCAAGTCGTCCAGATGACCCGTACACCAAAGAGCGACAAAAGGTCAGATTAGGCAGTGACAGTGAAAACTTGTTTTAATAAAAGTGCTATTAGTAATATGCATTATATAAAAGATTTCTCTAATAGCAAATAGAAAGTATGTAGAAGTAGCTGTTTTAACATAATCACAAGAGAAAACTTGTTTTTTAAAATTTTATTATATGGCTCGTTGTACTAACATAGTGAAGTGCCAGATATAACTTTTTCTCCTGATGTGTTCACACGCCTTTTGAAACAAAACAAGATAATTGGTAAAAATAAAATAATACTTTCCATATCAAACTGAAATGAAAAAAATGAAGCTATTATATGTTCTATTTGTGATTTTGCTTTGGCTAGTTTAATGATAATAAACACTTTTAAGGTGTTGGAAGGAAAATCTAATTGCCATTGTGGTTCAAGCACATCCGTGGCTTCCGCAGACTCACTCACTTGGTCTATTCATATGTAATCTTTCATATCTACCCCACATCTTATTAACAGCTCTTTGCGTGTGTAAAGCAAATTCTTCTGCCACACAGAACCCAGCACTGTGCAGTTTTAAGATTTGTGAGGTTTTATTTGAATGCAATTCCCTCTTTTGTGAGTATTTGGGAACACATACACACTTCCTCCAAGAATCTCACTCGCAGCTCCTAGATGCTATGTGGATTCCTCTCTCCAGGATTTGGGGTCTGTTTTCTTGGAATACTAGTGGGAGTGATGTTTTCTCTAGGAAATAATAACAGTTTCTTTCACTTCTGTTTTTCTTGATTAATAAGAGTGCAGATGGCACTGTATTTTTCTTTTGACCTGACTCTTAGGACTGTTGGTCCATGATATGCAGCCTGTTGTGATAGATCCAGCCTAGTACTCTGAAAGCAGCAAATACTACATGTGTCTGTTACATTCAACTTAATCCTCCTATTGAGAAAACTGCTGCAGCTCTCTCTCAGCAGTAGAAGTGGTAGGTAATTATGACTGAGATGTGTAGACCCGTGTGTATGTCTTTAAGGCACTCTCAGGCCAACATGCTGGTTTCACTTCATTCATGCTTTCAGGCTTTTTGCAGTCTCCCAGTGAAAAGTGATACTTGTAATACATCTCCTGGTTCTGCATAATGGTGACTCAGGCTGGCCATGGGTTGCGTTTCCCTTACTTAGGCCCTGTAGGTAACAGGTGTGCATTATATTATTATATTATTATCATACATGCTGAATTGTCCTGATATTGGCAGACTGTGTCAACATTATGTATGGTACTGCATAACCTGCTTAGTTTGTTGGGTTTTTTTGTAAAAATGCCAAGCAAAGCATACAAGTATTGTGCATATGTGTGCCTAAAGGGAATGGGGAAGTGAAAAAGAGGTTTGAGAAATAAGAGCATCAGAAGACCAAAAATTACTGAAATCTGTGTCTTTATATTCTCAGTTGTTGAGAGGTTACAGAAAAGTTATCTAGCAAATTCTGGCTGCTTCATGCTCTCACTTTCCTGTGACTAATTTGTGGGAGGAATTTTTTTTTTTAATTTATTAAGGGTGGATTGCTATGGACTGCTTTGAGCAAAATTAAATCAGTTTGCACCAGACTCCCAATAGGGCAGATGGCCAGAAAAATCAAGGAATGAAGGAAAGGAAGGAATACAATGAGATAGAAAATGAGACCAATGAAAAATGTAGCAAGACCCTTAGATTCATATTTCTCTGTTTTTGGAGATGATATGTCATGGATGGTGGTCTGTCTCTGTGGCTGTATTTGGTTGCTCATTGCACCTTCAAGGGTCAGGAACGAGGAAAGATAGTACTGGGGTGATAAATGCCATGCATATGAGCATCATGATGCCTGAAATGGAAAGAACACTGCAGATCAACAATGACACTGGCAGGCAAAACATGGTTCTGCTCTCTTTGTGTTTTAAGACTTGATGCTCTGACAGAATGAGCCTTTTCCCTCTCAGGTTTTTAAGGCCAGAAGGGCCTGTATAAATGGATAAACAGAAACTTAGACAATGATACAAGCTGCATGTAGTCAACGCTTCTTTCTGTTCAGACAGCTCAGCTTACATCGTCTCATTAATGTCTTTCACTATTCTCCTTTGGAAGCAATTTTGTAGAATTTTGTAGATTAGAAGGACTGTCTTGCCCTTTAACCCACTTTGGACATGATAGGTTTTGATTTAGGAGAAAAACTCTGTTCAGGTTACCATTTATAAAGGTGACTGTAACTGACAGTATGTAAATGCAGTCCTCAGATTGAATCATCATCCTGGGATCTGATATAATGCAATGCTACTGATTTTGCAGCAACCATGACTGTAGATAGCATCTTGTCATAGATCACATCAGCTGGAATGTATCTTTAGTTGGAAATTTGCTATTCCTTTTCAGATCTATGGGCATATATTGAGAGGAGAACGTACATACTCAGTACCTGCCAACTGTATGACATGAATCAAAAGCTAATTAACTATATTTTAAGGCTAAAAGAAAGAAACCACCAAAGGGAAAAGAAAGAATTAATTCTTTATACCACATCATCTATAAAAAATAATTTTCAGGGGAGTAAATCAGGAAGGCTAATGCTACTTGGAGTTGTAGTCATCTGATTACCAGGAGCAATTTGTTGAAAATGTGAGCTGTGTGATAAATAATTTAACAATTCTCTGATCTGAAGGACCTTATTGCAAGAAAAAAAAGGATCAAATCCAACTCAAAATTGCTTTTGTATTTTTTTCTCAGGACACAACAACCCTGTAAATAGTTCTTTGGTAATGTCATAGTGTTTCATATATCGTAATTGTGTGGTGTTATCTGAAAATCCTAAAAGCATGTTCTAAGATTAGATGGTACCCTACAGTTTGGTATCCTGTTTTTAAGAGCAAATAATTAAAAAGGTGTTTCTCTTAATTTCTCCTTTATCTGCAGGTTCTGGATAGTATGAATCCATTGCGTCCTTATGAGCGCATTGACACTTTGAAACAATTTCTGGAGCATGATGGACAAGTGTTACGTTTTTTCTGTGTGTGGGATGACCCAGAATCCATGTTTCATGACCCACGGGAACTTGTTCTGCACTATTATTTGTCTGATGATACAATTGATATAAAAGAAATTTTACCAGTAAACTCAGGCCGGGATGCCGTTCCACTTTTCCTGAGAAGAGATAAGCTTCCAAAGGTGAGGAATGAAAATTTCAGCTTATTTAGAATTCTTCTGCTAATTAATAAATATTAAATGCCTTGTTTTGAAAATCCTGTGTTAGGATTGTAATGATATTTAGAAAGTGTTATCAGAGTATTAATCATAATTGCATTATTTAGGTTTTGCACACATATTCATAGAATGACTTAATAAGTGATGGGAAAAAAAAGTTTAGTCTTGTCATGCTTAAATTAAAAGGAGAGAGAATTTAGGCAGAAAGATATCCTATGATTTCCATTCTCCCACATTACTGTATTAAGGTAAATGTATTAATAAATATGTGCAGTAATGGAAGTCCAGAAAATTAATTAATATTGATATATAAACCAATGTAAAACTGAGGTGAACTCAGATTTGATCCATATGACTTATATCTGTAAATATTTGGAAAAGTCCAGCTTTAGTATTCCATAACATTACTTCTTTGTAGCAAATCTAGAGTGATTTCTTAAAATGGAGTTCCTAGATTTGGGACCTTATGCAAAACTATTAAAATCAATAAGAATCTATGAATAAGCTTTGTCAGGCATTAATCAGGTGCTTATTTGAGAAGGATTCTCTCAGGATAAATCTTCAAGGAATTTGAGTCCTCTGTAACCTATTATGATTATAAAATTAACAATCTGGATACACTTCTGTATCGCTCCAGACAGATCCTGATGATAGAATAACATCAACCCACAGACAGGGTAAAACACTGGGGAATCTTTTCCCCCCCTTTCCTTCTAATACTGGTAATGTATTTGTGATGCCGTAGATGTACATGAGATTTTGTAGCAAAAACCTAACAGGAAAATATTGCACTTTTCTCACCTTATGCATCCTGTGTTCTGAGATGCTGATTTAGCAGTGTCTGTATGTTAACAGACCTCTTCTACCATTTTAAGTGTGTGTTGCAATTTTAAGGGCTGGTTTCTTCCTCTGAATTCAGTGGAAGTTTTGAGGAAAGCAGAAGAGATCAGTCAAAAGTTGAGGTGTCAGGGAAGGTGGTATGACAAAATAATCCACTTTGGTTACCCTGCAACAGTAGTTTGTTCATAATTTTAAAAAATGTAATGTGTTTGCCTATTAAGTTTGATATTACTGGGATAAATTACTATTGTAATTTTGAAACTTAAAATAGAAGCAAAAATACTGACAATTTTGCCAATAGACTCATGCTGACTTGAATCCCCTGTATCTGTGCGGTGGTTAGTACAGTAGGACTAACCCTGAGTGGTTCTTTTGCATGTTTTTATAACTATTACCAATCAAAATAATAGCCTTTATTATGTATTTATATATCTATATTTATATAGAGCAGATGTTGACCAGTTTGGATGTGCTAGCCTTTGCTTTCTGTTTGCTTCCAAGAAAAAAGGAGACTTTACTCTTGGGTACACAGTAAGATTCTGACTGCTTCTTCTGGCATATGTACTGGCTTTTGACATATACACTGGCTTTTAGGTTCAGTAGTCTAATCTTACCTTAAAATTTACTAAAAATTCTTCTAAGAAAATACTGCAATAACAGTCAGTCTGAAAAAAACCTGCAAGTTCTAAGGTAACTGAGTCCTCTTTCTTCACTCTTAACTGTATTAAGAGTTGGTCTCTTTTCCTGCAGTATGCTCCCACTGGGCTGTACCAGCCAGGCACAATCACCAGTCGCACTGTTCTCAATGTCTTTGGAAACTTAGTAGGAAACAAAGGCCGTTACATTCTAGACAATCGTAAGGTAAGATATTATTGAATGCCTGTTGTATGTCTTGGTAGTAGTTTTTATAATTTCTGTTGTTATTCTCTACAACAGAGTGAGTTAGTTATAAAATTGTGTTGCCAGGGAGAATAGCTCAAATGAAAACTACCGAGATTTACTGTATGTAAATTCCCCGTTTGTGAAAAATACTTGCAAATGGACTATGGAGGTTATATTTTAAATCACATGCACTAAATTACCTAGATTTTAAGAAAGGTTGTGGGATTCTGAGAATTCTAGAGCTGCTGTATAAATGTTCCCTCTTTTATTAGACAGGAGCAGTGCATCAGGAATTTTACAGAGACAGTGACCTGAAAATAGGGGCAGTAATTAATGTTTGGGGAAGGAAGATAATGCTCTGTGATTGTGATCAATTCACTAAAGAATATTACAGGACAAAGTATGGAATTGGTAAGTAGTGATAATTATGCTTTCCTTATGAGCATTTTTATACTTCTGAGTTTGACGGAGCTGTCTTTGATTTTTATTACTGACAAAACATGTTCACTAAAACCTTTAGTAATAACAAATCTGTTGTCGGCTGTTAACAGCAAAGCAGTAATTTTGCAGGTGATCCAGAAGGGCTTTCTTACATGTTACTCCATTGAAAACTAACACATAACGTACATGTTCTTGCCTGCCTCTATTTTAAAACTAGAATGACAAAACAGTCATATAGATAGATTGCCAAGTCTTCTTCTCTCCTTCCCCCTCCTGTTCCAATAGCTATGTTTGCAATCAGAAAACAATAAAAAAGCATGTAGTGAGCGGGTAAGTAGAATGAGCTCAATTATACCCTGCTACATAATGTTTCATTTTATATGGATGTCAGAATCCTCACTTAATAAGATTTTTGACGTAGTTGTAGTAGTCTGACACAGTATTGGTTTTTACAATGCAGTTTTGTGTATTCTGAACCATTAGTGTATGTATCCTGTGAAGTTTTCAGCACTGTATTCTGGAAACATTTAGCAACTATGTCCATAACGGAAAAGCATTTTGGAGATATATTATAATAGGGGCTTTCATTTATCTGTCTCTGACTTCCCTCAGTCAGACTTGCTAATGCTTCTATTACGGACATCTTCCTGCAAAAACAACCTAGTTATTTTCTGGCAGTTTATTTCTTCGATAAATATAGCTATTTATGTTCAGAGGTGGTTGGAAGAATCCTACTATGGCCTTTCTCTGATATTGTGAAACAAAATAGCTGGGTAGACAACTTCTTTGAGATCAATTTGTGATCAGGTAGAGTGTAGTGTTTGGATCAAAGCTTCTGTGCTGCACTGGGGGAATTAAATGACATAGCACTGCCATTACAACCCAAAATTTATTAATTTGCAAAATAAACATTTTATACTAGCCCCCAGTGTGAGGAAGCCCTATTCAATAATCATAGTATTATCTGTAATAATACTGAGTCTAGTTCCAGAGATGCAAAACAGGGGCTTCTTCCCTGAGTTTTTTTTTTCAGCCAAGACCACTGCTGCTCTTTGGCAACAATATCCTTTGTCTGAGCAAAGTATCCTGGAACAGTGAATGGGGATTTCTTATTCATGGTAGGCAATAAATGAAATGCAGCTGACCATTCTGTATCAACCAAGCAATGCAACTCTGTTACACAAACGCAAAGGTTCTTCCTCTCCTATAATGCTGGCTCAGTAGTTACTGGTTGTGTCTCTGGATGTTAAAGTTAGGTGTTGTGCAAGTTAGGAAAAGTCAGAAGTTGCTGATGTGCAGAATTGTAGAAAACTGGGACCATAAGTGATCTAGTCCATTCCCATTGTTCTGAGGCAGGGCAGTGCATATAGATGGTCACTGACTGATGTTCTAGAGCCTTTTATCAGCATCTTCCAGTAGAGGAGATTTCTTTGCCTCCTGAGGTCTCTTGTCCTAACCTCATAGTTAGAAATGCTGCTTAATAACTACTCTGAAGCTGGTTTGTGTAAACTGAGAGAGTAACTTTTTTGTCTTACCTTTGTTAGACATGGAGAACAGCTGCTCGGTATCCTCTTTTTGTAACAACCTTGTACATATTTGAACGCTATTCCAATGCACTGTCTTACCACCCTACCCCCCTCCTGGGCCATTTGCTGCTAGGGGAGACCTTTCAATCTTTCTCCACAGTCCATTCTTTTATATCTGTGATAATTTTGCTGTTTTTTCTCTCCAGTTTGTCTGCCTCCTTAACACAAAACACACAAAGATGTGCTCTAGCTCAGACGTTTGGAAACTCGGAAGTGTTTTGCACATACCTTTGAGAATACATGATGGCAGAGACGCTGGCTAACATGAAAAAAACATCCATCTTGATGCAGCCTGTCTTGTTCAAAGAAAATATACATTTTCTTAGAGCTAAGAGATTCTCACAATTTGCTGTGAAATACTTTCCTTTTTTCTCCTTCTGGATTGAAAAAACGTAGTTATGACTTTTTAACTAGAAGGGACTAAGAGTAGAATCAGGGTAGTTCTTTGGCTTAGAAGCAGGTTTTGAGAGAGAAAGGGTGAGGGTTCACCTTTTATTTTTAGTAAGTTAAAAATTTTGTTTGTGTCTGGTGGACGTACAAGGTACTCTTCAGTGGGCTTAGTCCCCCAAAGTGCCCGGAATTCTGCTCCCATCCAATTAAACAATGAAACGTTCTTAATTGCAGTTTGAGCCAAGAGAGACCACTTACTTGAGTAAGAGTAAGCAAGTGGGTAAATTAGTTCTTACATCAAAGCACAGTGCTCAGCACCTCACAGCATCAATCCCGCTGTTTGTTATTGTGTTTTCACATTACTCCCCTTCAATTTATACTCTTCTGCCAAAGCCATTAAAGAGGCCAACATTTATTTTTGACTCTGCAGTTTCAGCACAAGTTGCTTGCCAGTGGAATTTGCCATTTAGGAGAATTAAGGGCAGTTTATATTTCCCTTGAAGTGCATGATTATGATATCTGATATATTTCCAATGTTGGTTTTGCCTGTTTTACTCTTTATACTGTTTGGGAAAAGCAAAGGAGAGCTTTTTCATGAGTAAACAATAGCTAGCGCCCTTCAATAGGAAGCTAATGACATTACTGTCATCTAGCAGTGCTATGAATGCAAGAGAAAATGCCTTAATGTGTTATCTGTCCAGACTTGCTAGTGCAACCTCAGAGAAGGAGAAAAATATTCTGTAGCCATTTAGGTGGTGTGGTCACCCAGCTGAAATGTGAAATATACTGATGTGCAGTGTGGGGAAGCTGATACTCCTTTTTCTGAATAGCTACAATATCTTAGCACAGAGTTGAGTATAAAATGTAGAGTTGAGTATAAAGTGTTCTTTCTTAAATAACATTGTTCCTGAAGGAACAAAACCAGTAAAATCTGGTTTCCTACTGATTTTTATACAATGTCCCAGCACCTCCCCAGCCTGTCTGTTACGCTTTTTTTGCAGCACCCTGTGATCCCTCTCCTGTCCCAGCTCTCCTCGCCCTCCCACCCCCTCATTTCTCAGGCTCCCGCTTTGACCTGCTGCCTGGGCAGAGCAGTGTGCGGGGTGATGGTCTGGCCGGTACATGTGTGCTTGTGGCCAGCCAGCTGCTGCTGGATAACAGCTGACTTCTTGCTTTTCCCTTGGTGGGGGCATTAAAGCCTGCTGCCAATTTTCACTAGGCTCGTCAGAGATCAGAGTCTCTCTGGCGTCCAACCTCTCTGCTACACATGATTGAGACTGAGCAGCGGCTTCTAAATATACTTTTGCATTTGAGATGCCTGTTTGTCCCAGGTAACTGGAATAATCATGATGTAAGTCTCTGTAAAAGGAGATTTTCTTTGAATCAGAATAAACACTGTCATGTTTTAGCCGCATGGATGGTTCTGTGAGCACTAGATTTTCTTTAATCCTGCATGTAAAAGCTGTGAAGTTTATGGTATTGCCTTCTTGTTTCAGTTCTTACCTAAATTGTGAAACAGACTCTCACAAAAACCAGGTCTCAACTGTTTGTTATACATTTCCTCTTCTGTATAGATAATATATTGTTAACAATGTCATCCCTCCAGGTTATCACCACCTCTTATATTGTCCAAGGCTAGTGGGATTTTTCTTTCCTGCTCTTGGCTGTACTGCTCAGAGGTGCCTGTCTTCTTCCTCTGAAGGTAGAATTTCTTGCCTGCCTGCTATATACTGCTATTCAGTATGGTTATCCCTTCAATCCAAGATATGTACCACTTGACTCTTCCTTGAAATATGGTTTTATCTACACATGAGGGTTTTCCTACAGTTCTTTGACTGAGGGCAGAAGGTAATCTTACAATGCATACCAAAATCTTACAGTGTATATTGAAACTGAAAGCAGACAAGCTCATTCAAGCTGGTTTAGTGCTGCCTCTGTGGCAACAAATTCTTCTTGAGGAATTTAGGTTTTCTTACTAAGAAGGCTATGCCATCTTCAAATTGTTTTTATGCTAAAGATGTAGCTGGAGCTGTTTTGTTTCTTGCTGTTCCCAGTGCTTGTTCAAATTTCACTCAGGTTTTGATGTTGTGAGAAAAAGTTGCTACTACGTGATGTGCCAGCCCATCTCCTGCTGGGCATCAGTTGATGCAGTAACAAGGGAGGAAACTGTCTATGGGGAAAATATTAGAGCTATTCTTTCTGGAAGTAGAAATCTGTAATCCCGGACTTTCCATTTACCCTCTACCCTCTGTAAATTCACACTGAAAATGTTACAGCTTGGAAGAAGAGAGAGTTGATTCCTTTTCCAGACTGGACAGAAGTAATGTTCTTAGGAAACAGTGATAGCCTTGAGAGGAGTGCCTTTTATGTCTAAGTGCAAGTTGTCTGTCTCATTCTACCCTAACAGTGTGTGTCAGAGCAAAGATGAAATGAGTTTTGAGCTGGGGTATGGCCATTATAGGTCTACTGCATCTGGCTGGCTGTTCAAAAGTCGCAGAAATGAATTTTTAACTAGTTTTGTAAACTGTATTTCTCCATGGCAATTTCTTTCTGAATTTCCTTACTCCCAGAAGAGAATCTGCGTACATAATCCTTTAAAATTCTGGAAACTGTAGGTGGCACAAGGCTGGATGTTTGTGGTGGTCTTCTCTTCAGTGAATCTGAATGAAGCAAGGGAACACTGGGGAAAGGATGGGAACCAAAGCACTGAACTTCTCTTTGGACTTTGTTTACCCCCCAGCTTGGGTTATGAGGGATTTAATATACTCTCTGGGGCTAACGCAATATTCCTCTTCATTTGTAGTTAGTTTCCTTTTAGCTTTTAAATCTAATTTTCATCCATGCGTACTAAAGTACATACAAAGGGAAATGCTTCAGCATTTCTTAATCGCTGCCTTATGCGTGAGCGTTAATGTGCATACACTGTGACCTGCATGTAAACACATTAGCTTGTCTTCAGAGTTTATCAGTTCAACCGAATGTCCTGGCTTCCCAGACTCTTTTGGCCAAAAGTGTGTTATTGGCAACCATGCAAAGAGAAGGGGTTTGTTTCTGCTAAAATACGGTGTTACAAACCTCCGGGCTTTGAGGGAGAAAATATTAGTGCAGATTAATGTCCTGCCTAATCAAAAAATTAACGTAAGGGTTTATAAATAGCACCAATACCCTGACTAGAAGAACGCGAGCGCCGGTCCTCAGCGCTGAGGCGGTGAGGGGAGCGGAGGGGAGCACCGCCGCCTGCGCTGCC
>NW_010130105.1:0-21285 GCF_000699245.1 Pterocles gutturalis
TATATATATATATATTTTTTTTTTTTTCCATAAAGGTGAAGGAAAGTATCTAATCTTAAACCCTGGCATCCTGATGCCGTAAGAGCCCTAATCCCTGCCTATGCGTTTATGTCCTCTGGTTCTCTCCTCCTCAGGTGGCTACTGGGAGTCTCTGCTGCAAGGTGTTTTTCCCTCTGGGGAAAGATCTGCAACCCCTGCCATGCTGGGTGAACGCTTCCAGGCCCTAAATCTTTTACAAAGTTTTCTTTGATCTAGTGGCCAGGCCATGGTCCCTGTGACAATAAAACATCTACAGTTATTCATGCCTTCTTTGCACAGGCCTCCATGTCACCCTTCTCAGAATACCTTGAGCTATAATCTCAAGTAACTTTTTTTCATGCCGACTTGCCACCTAACACTTCCACAGAGTAGCACCAACAGCCCCAACTCCCAAGGATCCCTTCAGAGCAGCCACCCTAAAATAACAGCTCTCCTGCGCAATGCTCCAACTCAAAGTGCAACAACTTACCAAGGACACATCCATCAGTGCACCAGCCAGCCAGCTCACAGCTCTCACCACACTTAATGGACTGTCAATAGCTGATTGTTCTGTCATTGCCTGAAGCATCTGAAAGCAATATCCCCTCCCTTGCAAATAACTTTGAGATGCTGCTATTGATGCATTGGGTCCCCATATGAGAAATAAAAACTTAGGGATGTAAATTATTACTGAATGTACTTTACAGCTTTCCAGCCTATGCCTTATCTAGGGAACATGAATCCTGAAATCTTCCGGGTATGAATGTTTGGCTCTAGCTGAGACTTTGGCAGTTCCTGTTCTCGGTTCCTGCAGTCCCACGATGCAGCTGACGTACAGCAGGTCACCACACTGACAGAGGCTAGATACTTCCAGGATTTAGACTGTTGTAAGTCCCAGGTCACCTAGACAAGCTTCCTTTGAGAAAAGCAGTATGTAAGCCTACAGGCAGCGATGAGGAAAATAACCATGACAGATCTTCATTAGAAGTTTTTAATTTTGGAGTTCAGTTCCCCCTTTGTGACCAGGAGAAGAAAACCATCAAGTACACTGGCAGGACCACATTTTCAGAAATAATCTGATTACTGTGCACGTGGGATCCATTAAAGAAAGCCTGACCTTGAAGTGCTGAACATCTTCCTTCAATGAATATTAGGCCTCTTTATACAGATAGCTGAAGGCTGACTCTCAAAATGAAGAAATCTAAATCAATCTTCTTGTAAAAGCTATCTGGTCTGCAAACAGAACTGGAAAGTTTTAGTGGAAAACCTAGTAAATACCAGCATTTCATATAGGTCCTACAACTGGTATTACCATAGAAAATAATTAAAGAACTTAGATTAATAGAAGACATCACATCCTGTTTATCTTCCTGCTTGATTATTTATAGATTATAATCTTTCCCTTGCAAAACTGTCAAACTGAACATTCAAGAAAAGATCATCTTGACTGCCAGTCTCAGTGTCAACAGGGACTCGTAAAGAAAGACTGTTAAAGGACCAGAAAATTCCTGAAGTTGTATTCAATACTTCAGCTAGGCAAACAAAATAAATTCTGCCAGTATCAACTAATCAGCTTCACAAAGCCCAGGATTAGGACCACCACGAGACTTTACTTTTAAAAGAACCCCCTCATTCATAACTCTGTGTTGTCATAGAGGAGGAGATAAATCCTTGAGAACAGAAATCATTATTGATGCTATCTGGAACATTTCTACTAAAATGAAGTTTAACTGAAGCTGAAACACTTCACATAGAACTTTGTTTCACCTATGGTTTTATTATGAAAGGCTGCATGTTCTAGAGCACTTCATTCAGATAGAGGAGAGAGACAGAGACCTAAAATAAAGAGAGTACTCGTATTAGTATTCCAACTCTAAAAATAGCTGTTTCAGCACACTTCTGTTTTGTGAATATTTGCAAAAGGCCTGGAATGAAAATCAACCCTGAAGCTTCAAAAGGTGTCCAAAGTGGAACTGTTGGTCTCTTCTCCCTTAATAGTCATACACTGTATTTCTTCAAACAAATACCAAAATCACTTGATTAGACAATCTGACCTTGTTTCCTCACAATTAATAATGAGGCATCACCACCCTCTGGGACTACAGCAGAGCAAAAGCGATTACAGAGGTTGGATACCCCGAATTGGGTATTTTAAGTCTTACTCTGGGGTGACACACAATCTTACAGTGTCAGGAAACTGCCTTATAGTTCATGTTGCTTGTAGTGTAGTGCTTCGCATAACACTTCTTGTCCTATAAACTCTCCGGCTAAGAAACAGAGAAGACACATCCCCACAAATGTGGTTTCAGCTTTGTACCAAGAGGAAACTGTCAGTACGGTCAAATTATGTGAGAGCGCTTGCCGAGCAAGCTGCTGGTGGTAGGTCTGTAATGTGCACGAAAGAGAATGGAAAAATGAAACTAAGGTCACAAAACACAGTGTACCCATTCTATTTTTAGATTTAAACAGTAATAAATCTTGCTAAATGTCTGCTTAAGAACAAGAAAGTTGCATAATCCCAAATCACCGCTACAGGGTGTTTTTCTCAATCTAATTGTTTATATGAAAGCCAAGAGAGCTTTTTATTAGTCTTTATTTCTAAATGCATAAGGTTAAAGGAATACCTGCACCATGTTCACATACGTCTGAAAGCTTTGCTGTCCCCTACAGGCAAACTCAAAGCAGATTCCACTAATAACTCATAAATCCATCACAGGAGCTGAAGAGCCCTTCCCAACATTTGGTCCTCAAAGCGCACGTGCTCAACACTCAGCCCTCTCCACTGAAATCAATGCAGAGAAGAACCAGTGACTCTCAAAGCCTATACTGCTAGGCAACCCCATTGGATTATTTATGGAGGAGGAGAAAAGGGGTGAGGTGTGTTAGCTTTTCCTAATGATTAAATACTGGCTAATCCTCATTCATACATTGTCTGAGACACACAGCTTTACAAAGCAGCCACAGGCCTCTAGGATGGTGGTGCTGCAAGGCAGAAGCTCCATTTTGCTCAGGCAAAAGGAAGAGAAGGAGCTGGAGCTAGGAGGAAGATCAGGCATCTCCTCAATGGAGAATGGAAGGAGGCACTGCAAGTGGGCGTTCTGTTTGTCTTTAATTTTCCACCCAAAGCATTCTGGATGAGTGAAATGTTCTCAAAGCTTGAAAGGTTACAGGCATTTGCAGCCACAAAATGCTCCTGCAAAGTATTTTTGCACTAGAGGTGCTCATTGTTTTTATCTCTGCCTTACAGTTTTGAATCTTCAATAATTAGAATTTGCCTCAGGGAGGCAAGAGTCGTATACTTTTTTTTTGGGTCAGCTGGGGCATGGGAGTGTTGGAATCTGGATGCTTAGTTTTTCATTTCAAATGTGTCTAACTGGTGAAATCTAAATCAGGTAATTTAAACCCAAAAATTCTGGCAGCCAGACAGAGCAGCAAGTACCTGCTTCTCAGCAGACCTTTGATTTCAAACCACCGAGGTTAGTCTACTGTAATTTCAACCAGTACTGCATGGGTATTTTGCAAGCACAATTTAAAAATGCAGGCACCGTTTAAAATTTATGAGATGAAAAGTGGAGGACAAGGTTTCTCTCCCAGTTACATTAGCATGGAATTATTGCAGCTGACAAGAAAACTGGGCTGAGGGACATTAAAACAGAAACAGGAGGCAGGGACACTGCAGAACAGAGCACCCAGTCAGTAGTGTTTTCTCCTATTCTCTTAAATATTTCTTCCTTTGGTAGTCTTCAGGAAGTTAGAATTCAATTTAAGAAGTGAAATCAGAGGAAAATGCTCTTCTCTGACCCGCACTACAAAGCTAATTAACAATGCAATTTTCTATAACATACCTTATACCTACCCTGCCCACCAGGCAGAAGCAGAACGCTTCTGCATCTGGCTAACCCAGATCCTCAGTGAGGACCTAAAACAGGAGCTCTGCAACACCTCTTAGAATTACTCTAGGGTGCTGCTGGTGGTTATAAATGAGCAATTTCCAGCTGATCAAGTTCTGCTCGAGTCCGCAATTTCCCCACAACAAACGCTATGCATGTGAGATAGGGTAAGGCACACCATGGCACCGTTTAAATGCTGCTGACAGGCACTGCTGGAAAAAAACAGTAACATCTCATGGAAGTTAGCATCTGAGGACAGTTTGGCTCCTTGAACTGAAGAGACAAAGTTACCACCACACACTCTTTGTTTTGCTAGGCACCCCAAGGCCTCAGCATTGTGTTCACATGGTAGCAATTGCCAGTGGTCAAGCAAGGCTAAGCCCACAGTATCTCCACTCTTAACTGAAAATTGGAGACAACATACTGGAAAAGGAAATGAAGGGGGGAATGAGAAGGCAGAATAGGAGAAACAGCAATGTGTGAAATGGTTGCAATACTGGAATAATTTCAAGTTATTTCAAATCTTTTCAAATGCCTCTTAAAATAAGCAAAATCAGCTGTTCCCAAGGCCTGGGTCGTGCCTATGGGAGAAAAAAAAAACCCAAAACATAAAAACCTGGCATTTATTCACAGAGTGGCTAAGAGAGCCCAATCCTCTGATCCTTTACCTCCATGGGCATCTCAAAGGCTGCAAGTGGTTTGAGCCTGACTGCTTTCTTATCTTGGAGCCACATACCTCCTGATAAGGAGGAGGAGTAGAAGTTACTCACAGTGGTTCAGCTGACTATGGAGGAAGTCAGCAAGGGAACAGCTTACCAAGCTGCTTATTTCAGGGAAGGAATTTTTTTTTTTTTAATCCTCCTTGAAGCTTTTTTTTTTTTTTTTTAAATGAGAAGCTTTTTTGTGAAGCTGCACATCCTCTAAGCCTCCACACTGAAGATCTGAAAGCTTTTTTCCAAATCAGAAATGGCAGAAGTATAAAACTCAACAAGTCACCCTGGATTTGTGGAGGGTGACGTAACCTTTTTGCAACAGCATGCTTTTTGGTGTTATCTGATATCTTTCTTAACCATCTTGGGGAAGGATATCCTTTCAGGCTCAATACTCCTCTTCTGAAAAGCATTAACAACTCAATTTACATAGTTTGAAATTAACGTGTTAATTCCAAATTAAAGAGAGTTTTGCATAATAACAATCCAACTCAACCTCTGTCCCAGAGCAGAGAACTTTTTTGATAGGAAAATGGGAAACTTTTCACTTATTAACATTAATCATCACAAAAAAAGGAACATTGGTTGTGTCTGGTAATTGTTTAAGACTGCTTTGATGATCGCTGTGAAAGGAGAAAAGGATTGAACACATTTCAAGCTCAGATTTACCAATATTTTTAATAACTTTAAAAGCAAATTGTGTTTGCACTGATGCACAGTGCCAGCACCATCTACTTTTAGTCTTAATGTAGAGTTTTAAGATTCTTTTTTTTACCTTTACCCAGAATCACCTAAGAGTTGGGAGAAAGTACCCTGAATACTACCTAGAAGTTGTGTATTTTGCTTCCTGTAGCATCCACATTATCACTACTAGAGTACCTCAGCCCAAACTAAAATGATGCTGCTTTAGATCTCACCTGAAGGAAAGCAAACAGAAATCAGAGGCTGAGTGATAGAAAGGTTTTCCATTGAGACATTCTCAAATGCTGGAAGTGACTGTAAACCCAAACCTCTGCCTTAATTTTCCAGGCTTTCTCTTGCCCACCTTGAAAGATGCTTTTATGAGGAAAAGAGAAAGTCTGCCACCTCTACAGGTCATACTAGCTCACCTTGAACACGTGGAATGCTTCAAACTGAATGTTGGGGCTTTTATCTCGCAGCAAGTTCATCATCAGCTTCAGATTTTCTGGTTTGCTGATGTATTTTGTCATGATGGCAAAGTTGTGTCGGTCCAGAATCAATTCACCCAGCAGCTATAGACACAATTACCAAAAAAGAACTTTTTTTTCAGTTCACCACATTATTTCTGAATGCAAAGAAAGCATCAACATATTTTAATGCTTGCCTAAGAGGTTTCAATGTCACTACCTTTTGAAAAAAAAAAAAAGTAACTAGACTTGTTATCATGCAGCAAGTTACTTAATGCCCAGTAATGCTCATGTGCTAAATAATAGAGAGGGATCCCATGTAGGCGCTGGGTGTAATAGGAGCTGCTGTGAGCCATCTAGGACAGAAGCAACCATAGTGCAGCTGTCCCACAAAGACACCTTCATTTCATTTGGATGTTACATTAACATACCTATCTGGTCCCATCTGCAGGTCATGTCAGACTTGGTGCTGTAGCAGCAAGCCGCACCAGACAGAGACTATCACATTACTCGCAAGTTCATTTGAACCTACATTCTGAACCAAGTACAGATTTGAGGTCAGAAGAAAAACAGCCCAATGCTTCACCACAGATCCAGGAAATAAAATTCACAGCAAGCTCTTGTGCATTGTAAGAAGAGCATCTCCAATTACCTATATCTTTTTTTTTTGTTTTGTTTAAAAGTACATGGCTACGCCATTGCCATACACGCATCTTGATATTTTGCATAACAGAGTTCAGATTTAGAAGGAAAGTGCTGAGAAACTTGACTTTACCTTCAAAGATTGTCTCTTTGTTACATAATTCTCAGAATGAAGGAGTTTTTCATAATCCTCAAAGATCTAGAGGAACAAGAAAACACAAACGCATCTGATTTATGTCCATCCTTCCTCCTCCCAGTCCTTCCCACCCCAGAGGAGGAGCAGAGGCCACAGCAGTGCTGCCCTCTCACACTTCGCTGCTGTGCCAGGCCCAGGTCTCACAGCCTTTTTTCTTGTCTGGTTATCATGCAGTGAATTAATGCCCAGGAACACTCCTCTTCCAAATACTGCAGAGAGGGATACCACATATGGACTGGATCTAACAGGAATGGGTGTGAGCCAACTAGGACGGAAGTCAGCCAGTGCCTGTACAGCTTTCTCCTACAAGAGCGTGAATCTGCTGCCGGGACACGTGGGTCCAGCACGTAACGTCCACTCACTCCTATCGTGGTCATGACTTGCCATGTGATTTAATACAATACTCTGAATTGGTGATGGTGCATCCTGTACTGGTATATGCCAAAAGCTCCTTTTGTGAGGTGCCACCTCACCTGCCTTCATCCCCCTCCCTCGTTAAAGTCGTTTGCCCAGAAAGGGCCACTAGGAGTTGAGCACGTGTTGGCTTTTGCAGGATTGGGCCAAGGGAATCTTGTGGTCAAGAAGACTGAGAGAGAAGGCTGCAGTATGTTCAAATCATCTATCAAACAAGCAAAAAACCCAACACTGATGTCCAAGAATCATATAAAAAAAAATGCTCACTTCCACAATTTATACTTAAAAATTTTAAGGGTTAAATAAACATAGAAAGGGGACTGTTCCAGTGCAGTTCTTCAGTATTAAGATAAAAGATTAGCAGAGACACTAATTTTGCTCCAGTTAAGCTGCATTTGTGACTCAGTAATTATAAGCCTGATCTCTATTTAACCTTCCCGGTAACTCTAGAACGAAAGAAATCTGGCCTTTTCACTTTGGCAATGAAATAAAGAATATCTCAGGTAACATGAGAACATAACCCATAATCTAATTCCATGATCCTTATCAGTCCAATTTTAGTTGATTCCAATGGAATTTTTCTGACCCACATTTGGTTCAAAACCAAGCCAAAAAATCAAAGTGAAAAATGGCAGCAAACCAAGGGACTAATTGCCTTAGGATGGTAAGAGGAATACTCACACCTCAGTCTCCCAGTTAGGTACATATAATTTCCAGTAATGCTAAAATTTCTTCCAGTAACTCTTCTCCTCTGTCCTGAAGTATTATAAATAGCACTTGTATGGCCCTATCAGTGCTGGAATATCACAAAACTGTTTAAAACTGTGCACCTTTTTTCCCCACTATCTATTTACAGACAAAGTTTACAGTTCTGTTCACATATGAGGAGATACGATGCACACAGAGAGGAATAAAGCTTGCTTTTAAACTATGAGTTCTCCTGAAACCTTGGCACATGTCCCTGTGTGAGCACTGAGGGGGTACCTGTATTTCAAACACCACGTGAGGATTCTGCTTTAGTAAAAGCAATGTTTAGCTTTGCAGTCCTATGTGACTATTTTATGAGGAGCATGAAACACTCCGCTATTGAAATTGCACTTTTTCCAGGTGAGCATGAACAGATTTAAAAAAAAAAAATCTTCTTACACTTACCACATCATAATTTTGTTCCAGAAATTCTGCTACCAACAATTTGTGTCGTGTTAACAGGTCCTGGGAAAGAACAGAGAAAGGTTTCCTGAAAGAGCATGCTCATTTGATGGTCCCTTGATTCTCAAATGTATTTTACCATTTTTTACCAGGTCATCTTTTAGAAGGTATTTACAACATGATTTCCATGGAGAGAAGGCATTTAAAAACAATACCGCATTGTGTGTTTAGTAGGATTTTAAGGAGAACTCTGTTAATGCTAACAGAATCAATATAAAACTATTTAACACTCTAAAATCCCTCCCACGTTTTCTTATGGTCATTGGTCATAGTGCACAGTACTTATAATAAACTGGGGTAGGGGAAAGGAAGAAAGTAAATTAACCCTTTATGGAGGGATCAGCTATGGTCCCAAAGCAAAAAGTGATCTACAGCTGGAAATTAATGATAAACTGGATCAACTGCTATTGCTCATGTCCAAGAATGCAACAAGGAAGACTCAAATACATCCACTGATATATACATTGATTTATTTAAAGCCCAAAAGTTAGGCACCAATCTAAGCTAGCTGTCCAGGCTCCCTCCACAGCTGCTCGCTCCCCAGAAAGGGGTCTCAGGTAGGTGGGATGAATCCCTTCTGCAGCTCTTTTTCTGCCCAAGGTCAGCTTACTGACACAAGCAGTAGCAAACCTTTTAGATAGCTGGATAGGATGCCTTCCATGCTAAAAGCCAGCTAATTCAGATTTAAATTAAAGCAACCTCTCCCACATAATAGGAATGCTGGCTCTCAGCAGAGATGCAAATGTTCAGCTCCAGAAGAAATCAAGTCTCTTTACTGGATGAAGAGCTATTAAATGAAGTGGCCAGTTTGAGGCATTTAAGTTTAATTTTTATCTTAATGCCTCTTTTAAAACATAACACCAATCACAATGAATGCCTGATGAAGTCCATTCAAGTCGATATTTTTTTGACGAATCAGTTTCTGCTCTCTTTTTCATCATCTTTTCCTTAGTTTCCTTACCCACAGTCAGAGACTGAAGCTGATGAGTAGCTGAAGCAGATGCACAGACACATCCTCTACAGCATCACAAATAATCTTCATCACACTAATCCTTCAATTTATTTTTATTATCAGTTATAAGAGGAAAGCAGAGTGCTATAAAATCCAGTACGTGTTTCTAATACATCCCTTTATTTAGCAGGACTGCAATTATAGCAGTTTAAAAGGCTGAGTGCAACAAAAGTGACTCACAAGCTTTTATGCACCACCCTTAGGAGGCAAGTACAACATTTTTCAACAGGGGGCACAAATGGAATATAACCCAAAATGAGGTTTTCATAGAAAATCATGAGAGAGCATGGAGCTGCAGTATTTAGTCAGCCCTCTTCCCAGCCACTGCTGGTACCCTCTGCAGGCCACTGTATCTCTAAATACAAGCTGTTTTCCTCTGCATTTTTAGCAGCTGTGTCTCCTCTCTGTGGTGCACCTGGCTGAATTTAATTATGAAGTACATCTCCAGATCATAAAAAATTCCAGCACTTTCCTACTATAAATATCCTCAGACTTTAATGCACATTTAATTAAGGCCTCCTCTGGTGCATAAACTATCCAAGGCTTTCAGCTCTGAACCAGACACCCCAGTGGCAACACTACAAACCCAACACGGGGGAAACAGAACCGAACACACAAGTTCAGTAATCCAGCCAGTGAGCAATCATAGCACTGATTTTTATGGCATTAGGGATGAAGTAGCTCCATATTTCATGATTCAGTCACTTCCACATCACTTCTTGCTGTTCCAGCTACTCAGAGTAGCAGATAAAGAGGCGATAAGATGAACAGCTGCTTTATTTCCAGAGCTGACCATGTATCAGGTCAGGAAATTTAAAATAAGAGGCAATTTTTTAAAATGCCGTTTACAGATTCTCCCCAAGCATTTTAAAAGGTGATTTCTGCTCTATGGCTGAGGATGAACTGCCCTCATACTCCTCTCTTTCCAGTGCATATGAGGATGTGGAATACTATTTTTAGATCCTGCTATAAATACACTCAGATCACAGGGGACAGAAGTAAGTTCCACTGCTGTAGATCCTTGGACAACATCAATCTCTCTTTTCTTGGGAGGCTCACAGCAGTCTGTGGTAACCTGCCACAGCTTAACTGGCCTTTGTCCCCATCCTGCCTCCTGGCTGAAGACTGTCTACCATCAACCACACACTGCTGTCATGCTCAATGCAGGACTTGGGAAAAAAAAGATAAAAATCTCTTCGGTCAAGCTGGGAACAGAGTCCAGGAGCACTTTTTCTGACCAGAAACAAATACTCTTCTGAGCATAGGGTAAAATGCTAGAGTCAAAATATTTAAATATCTCAGTGATGTTGTATTTTTATACAGTCCTACACTGTACTTTCACTTGTCTGTGTTTCTGTGCTACTTCCACTTTCATACCATTTACCTAATGAACGCCATGACAGTGCAACTTAAAAGAATTGAAAGATGCTGCTGTTGATTAATAGGCGGTTTGAATTGGTAATCCTGCTCAACTCATTACTGAAAAATGCAACGTGTCCATTATGCAAATCTTTACCCCATTCAGCAGGTTAGCAAAAACCGAGGCCACATTTCAGAGTGCGTTGAATCGCTGAGCTGAACACTAGCATTCCTTACAGTTATTCTTAAAGTCTATCTAATTGTGTTTCTAATTAGCTTTGAGAGGAAAGAATGAACAACGTGTTTCTATGACAGCAAGGAACCCAATGATAGAAGAAAAAAGGAGTTATGTCTATATTTAGAAGAGTCTTCACCTGAAAAGAATTTTTCACAGCTTTCTTAAATTATTTTTCAGAAATAAATTAATCTTCCCTGTACATTAAGCTCATAGGTATTAAATTTTCCTCAAAGACTATACTCGCACCTTGTGGGAAAGATGTTGGTCACATACAAACTCCAAGAAAATTGTCAAGCTTCACTCAACTTCATTTTTAATACAACAGAGAATCTGTATTATACAGAGTCTACACGGTGCTTTTACTTACTTAGCTTGTAGCAGCACACTCCTTACACTGAACCATGGGTCAGAAAAGTAAGCATACGAACCCATATGCTTGTAACATAACGGCAGAAGGCACAGCATTAATCTATACCTGACTGCCGAACTCAGAAGGGTCAGCAAAAATTATGAGGATTTCAAAAGTGAATTTTAAATGATTCCTTTTATTTACTGGTTGTGGTCATGATGGGTAGTGGTTTTGTCTCCAGGGGAAGGTAGGGAGAGAAAAAGGTTATGCATGTTACAAGAACTGTAAATACATGATTAATTGGAGT
Organism: Pterocles gutturalis; assembly: GCF_000699245.1. NCBI lineage: Eukaryota > Metazoa > Chordata > Aves > Pterocliformes > Pteroclidae > Pterocles > Pterocles gutturalis. The sequence continues at coordinate 11,493 of NW_010130105.1, forward strand.
TTTAAATGGTTGCATAAAAGACCTTGGGTTATCAAGATGAAGAACATTAGTGAAATGTAAATCTGTATTCAATTAAAGATTCTTTGCAGACTTGATCATTATTGTGAATCCTGTTACAAACAGACCAAGGATTAATTAAATCCTTTACTGAGCAATAAAAAAAGCCACCCAGTTTAAAGGCAACACAACATTCAGTGATGACTACTGACAAAGTGCCATTTTTGACACAACACTATGATGCAGGTATCAAATAATTTACCTTGAATGTAGCAAAGGCATCAGAAGCTATATCAAATGTTGACATTTCCACATATTTAAAAAAGTCTCTGAACTGTTCCGAAAAAAGTATAATTTTGGCCAAGGGTTCATGCCGGATACACTCTCTCAGCATAATTCCACAGCGTAAGGCAATATTTGGGGATTCATATCTGAAGAATGAGAAGAAACAAAAAAAGATTAAAACCTAGAAGACCAAAGATAACCAGGCACTTTTCCAGCAATGGGGAACTTTGTAGCATAGGGAACGCATGTGCCAGGGGAGACACAACACACGGATGGCAATTCCCAGCCAGAGCACTGTACCCAGCTTCAGGACCTGAGCCCAAAGCTAAGGAGTGGACGCACAGATAAGGCTGCCAGCATTTTCCACCGCAAACCTCTGCCCTCCCAAGCCGAAACACATTTCAGTGTAAATGTGCATTACACCTCCTCTCTACAGAAAGACTGTGGGGAGCACATAATGTTTCAACAGCACTCCTTCACCCTGGATTGATGAGAAAGTAAAGCCCATATAACATAACAATCTCCCTTTTCAGATTTAATTCTGAGCTCCTTCAGTTTATCCAAGAAAAATATAACACCTCATGACTATCCATCACCTCCCACTCTCCTGCTAGAGGACATCGCAGTAGGATATTAATGTCTACTGAGGAAGGTAGGAAGAGTGTGTCCAGGCAGTCTACACAGAATTAAGCATTCTGTAGCTGTAAAGATCTTTTTAGCAGTTTAGGGGGAATTCTGCTTAATCCCTCCTCTGCAGAGGCTACAACTTCGTTCAGGAGACAAGTATTTGTTCCTCAAGTTACAATCCTGTTATGGCACAACCATTGCAATAGCCAGGAGCCAGCACACTACTTAATCTTAGAAATGGAGGGAGGGGGGAGGCAATTCAGATCATCTTCTATTCTATAAAGTCTTGGTTTCTTTAAAGCTGAAATTAATATGAAACAAAACTGTTAGAAACAGAATTTAAAAAAAGGATGAAATCCAACAGTCAGGAAGGACTTAAATTTCTTCCAGCAATCTTCAGTCATGTGAAAGTGATGAAGCCCAAGCGGACAGAAAGCACGGTCTGTTTCAATAAGCTGGCTATACTATATCAGAACTGCGTGTTATCACCCAGAGCTTATCAGCATCATTTTTCCTTTGCACAATTAATTCCTAACGCTAGGCCAAAAAAAAAAAAAAAAAAAGAAGAAGAAAAACACAAAATGCCATCTGTGCTGTAAGTGAGTGGGCCCTCAAATTTACCATCAGCTTGCAATTTCAAAGAATGGTAGAGTTTTGCGAGCATACCAGAGTTGCATACTTCAACCTGATGTCAACAATAGTTGGCTTAATGAAAAATGAACTGCTATTCCAAACAGGCAAATTAAACTTCCCACCCTCAAGGAAATGCAGGCACTCAAGCCCCTGTTTGTTTCCTTTTGGGAAACATTTGCAAATGTGAATTTATAACTCTTTAGACAATGGAGATTCGCTGATGTTTCCCGTGGAGGCATACCTCTCCTTGACTCCATTAACAGGTATACTAATTTTCAAGCAGAAAACAGGCGGAGTTGCTCCTAGGAGCACAGCCAGGAAAATATTTAATAGTTGGCTAAGGAATATTTTGGTTGGAATAAAAGCAAATTACATTGTTTCCAGCACAATAACATTTTTAAAGCATAAGTATCAACAGAATCATTCTTAGTCAAATGCTCCATTATCTGGAAGTGGGTTACAGACCTTTGGCTGTTCACATAAGCGAGGGAAGTTGGGTTTGGCTGCTGGAATATGCCTGGAAGAAGTTTATGGGCTGCCCGGTCATAACTGGCATGATCTCTGCACCCACACTTACATGCAAAGCCACCAGGCAGCAATAAAAGAGATGTGTTTCAAAATCACTTCTAATGAGCACAAAATCACTTCTAATGAGCAATTAGTGCTCTATGCTGATGTAGTCCCGCAGCTGAAAAAAAATACAGTTATTCTCTGTTCAGATGAACTTATAACCTAAAGAAACCCCCACACACTGACTACGGGGGGCAACCATAAAAGGAAACAATGGACTTGAAATATTTCAAAACACTTATTGTTGAAACTGAACAAGGCAAGACTGAGAGCAGAGATGCATCTCGGCACAACGGGAATCATACTCACATGGCTAGTGCAGAAGAGGTACAAGGTAAGGAGCACAGGCAAGAGATTAGGAAGGCATCAAGCCTGGGAGATGCAAGGTCTTGACAAACAGCTATATTCTGATCTGATTTTACACTAACTTCTATAGCTTGGGTTTATCTTTCGATAAACTCAAGAAGAATTCTGCAACTTCAGCCAATATACCATTAAAGTCTTAACTGCACTGTGATAAGAAGAAATCATCACAAAACAGACTGGGGCAGTGACTGAGTACATTAGATAGCACGTGGCATAATATATATTCACAAAGGAGCTTATAAATTTGCCACTTGTGAGAAACAATGCAAGCGCCACAAACTTTTGAGTCCTCTACAGTCACTGTACTAGAAGGAAAATATTTTAAATTACAAAGAACCAAAGTTATTTCTGGGCTAATGCAATATGCTGACACCAGAGAAAAAAATCTTGCCCAAATATATCTGGTACTCTATAATATTTTATTCATCTGAAATCCTATTCACACACAAAGCCTGCACACACAGAAAATAAGATACTATCAAAGCAAGTCCTCATGCAGCAGAAAGGTCAGTTAACCAAAAAAAAAAAAAAAAAAAAGTAAAAAAACCCAAAAAGTAGTGAACTATGTGTTGTATGTTTTTCTGAAGCTGAGATGGTGGAAGGAAGTAGCCAACAAGTAAAACGAAGCCTAAAAGGTAAGAACAGTTATCTCATACTGGCAGCGCCACTGGAGTATTAGGCAGGAAACGCTGGGCGGGAGCTCTGATTCAGGATCCTTCCCACTCAACAGAGCTCACATTATGCAATGAAAAAGTAACCTTTTGTTGATGCTATTGGGAACTGACTGTCAGGGGGCAGAGGAAATTTTGCATCCAATACAAGTAAAACAATGACAAGCCTTCACAATAGTCCCAGGCTGTTTCTTTTTTAGTCATGGTTGAAATATTTTTTTTTTTCTCTTCTCTCCAAATAATGTCATATAACAAACACTGAATGGTATGAGCCAGCCAAATCCACTTTCCATTTCTTTAAGCAGATTTTGATTGCATGTATTTCATTTAGCATTAAATAAATACGAAAATGTGTCCTCAAGTCACATTTCCAAGTGGTGGTGTCCAACATGAAATGTGTGTTTCCCAGTCTCATAACTGATTGCACACAAGCACCACACGCTGCCTGCATGCACAAGCTGCATGTTCAGGGTCCTACCTTTGCTCTAGGCACATATTTTAAGTATCATTTTGAGACAGCCCTGGTAGCAGGACATAGGCAGGTAAGACAGCATCGCGTTTGACATGATTACACTGTGTTGTCACAACTGCTCAGATGCCATCAAGGCTGGATAGGACTCTCTTCTGGACTACTGCTGATGAGTTCAAAAGCACTTTTTAACGAGAAACTCCAGAAATGGCAATTCTGGTACAGTGCAGTGCTTTGAAGAAAAAGACAAAAAAATCAAGAACAAGGAGCCTGAGGACCAAACTAACACAGACACACTCCTGCACGCAGCAGCAGTCTCCAAAAAGCACCTAAGTGATGCCATTTAAATACACCCACTGGCTTAGGTCACCTACAGTACAATGTCTGTCAGCAGCACATATGCATAACATAAAGTCTTTACTATCATCTTAACATTCGTGGTTGTTATAGATGCCAAAGTATATCTGGGACATGATCCAAAAATATTTTTTAACTTCAAATAGAGCCCAGATATATGGTAGCGATACATGCGCAACATGCAAAAATGAGTGAAAAAAATCAAAAAAAAGAGAAAAGGGAAGAAAATTACTGTATCTGTATATGAAATTGAAAACACTTGTACAACTTAATGACACTGAGAGAATTATCACTCTCCCAAAATGACTAGTTTGAGGTTTATATAAAGAGTGAATTTTAATGAACAAATGAAACCAAAATCCACTTAACTCACTTACTGGTTTCCTGCCTGAGGAAGCTGGTGTTCAGTACAGAAAAGAAATCAAAAGTTTCAAAAATAAAGGTAAATCACAATGAATCACTATACTTGTAAGAGCAAGACCTAGCTCAGCCCAGCCACCTGCCTGGGTTCCTCACTGCCCTGCTGTGAGGAAGGCAGCAGGTCCAGACCTCCTCCTATGGCAGCAACCAAGAACTTTGCCACCACGTTCAACTACAAGCTCTCAGTTCTTGAAATCCCTGGTCCTGACTAGTTCTCTCAGTTATTTTTCTCCCTGCTCAGCTGTGCTGGCATGTGGTCAATTTTGAAGGAAAAAACTATTTTAGAGGACCTCTGTGCCTATCACTCTCCTTCTCTGGTCTGCCCCTGGGAGAGGGGGGAGGCTGACAGGAATTTTACCCTTGGGGCTGCAGCGTTATCATGCACAAACTTTAGATGCTGCTTAAGTATTTTTCTAACTCTGACTGTGGAGTAAACGGTAAAAATGCAAATCTCAAGGGCAAGAAAGAAATTTTTAAAAATTCATTCTCTTAAGAACCATTAGTTTAAAAGGCTTATGTCATGTTTTAATGGCTGTTGCTAGTGTGACCATACAACTACTGAGAGTCCACATTGTTTCATACTGATCAGCTAATAAATGCACTTATTTCTACATCTGTTCTTTAACCCTAATCACATATATTCTGCTTTCCTTATGGAAAAATAAAAAAAATTCTGAAGTTTTGCCTTCTTTGGCTTCTGCAGTTTAGAAACCCCAGAAAACCACATAGAAAACAGTAGACTTCAAAGGTTGGAAAAGCAAAGCTTCTCACTGAAGAGAAGGTGCTTTTGGCCAAAAGTAAAGGGGATAGAAACCTGAAGAGTTTTAGGCCAACACTCATGCACTCCTGAATGCAACTACAGGTGACACAGCAACCTACTCCCTGTCCTTGGGAACCACTGGCTTACAGCTGAGCACTGACTCCCTCAAAGATTAAAAGACAAAAAAAAAAAAAAAATTAATGCTGAAAGTTGTGGAGTTCATTACTGAATTAATTTAAGCTTGAAGTTCACATGTGGCTACAAGCATTGGAGAAGTCTGCCCCACAAGCACAACTATTCTTTTTATATCCTCTATATTCTTTTTAGTATCCTTCTCTCTGTTCTACCACATGGTGGTCCAGCATTTTACTCCATTTATGTACAGGCACTGCTGTAAGCCACTTCTGCAATGCAAAAAGGTCAAAATGAAACTCCGCAGTCATTAACAATGCTACACAAGAGTTCAGGGCAAAACTGAAGTACACATCATGTGGGGAGCAGTCAAAAATAATCAGCCCATAATTATTCCAACATGAAGCCTGGTGCAGAAATAACAGCCAAATAAAATAAACCACTCATTAAAAAGTATACAGTTAAGCAGAAAGAAAGTCAGTAAGAAAGAAAAAAATAAGAAATCTGGAACAAAATCTGAAAATCCTTTTTTTTTATTTTAACTAAAAGTGAGAAAGCAGATCAACTGCAATGCCAGCATGTTTCAGGCAATGCTCTTTAATGAAAATCAAATTAAAGTACCCACCCTTTTAGAAGCATGAATAGGATATGTGGATGGGCGCTAATGTATTCCACAGTAGGGCTGCGTGTGCCAATTTGTCTTCTCAAGATGTTGTTAAATATCTGGGAAACGTCCTTTTTGCCCTGTTAAAGAAGCAAAATATATCTTCAACTGGAAAAACATGAACAAATGACCATTTACTATAATCTCTATTTAAAGTAGAAGTGAAATTGAAAACGAAACAGGTCAGTCTCACAAGTCAAAACAAGTTAAACCTTACATTTGCTATTTCTTCTGTGCTACAACAAGGCTTCCTCTGTTGGGTGGCTCTGAAGACTGCCAATCCCTCCACTCCCATTTACACCTCTCTCTTTCTAAATGAAGATGTGCATCCCCTTTACTCTATCAAGCAAGTCCCTGGCTATCTCAAATAGCAACATTAAAGTACCAAAAAAAAAAAAAAAAAAAGGAAGCCACCACCCTGAGATAAACATGCTTTTACAGTGTGTACTATTGCTCCGACAACCTCCAAATTTAAGTTGTCAAGCTAGTACCAAGTACATCACCCCACAGTCTAGACTTACAAAGCTAAAGCTTTTCATTATTCAAATGCAATCAATGCCAAGTGTGATTGCATTTTTTAAAATCAGGGTTAAATTTAAAACTGTGCTTATTATTTCACCATGAAGAATGAAATAATTACTGCAGATAAAACAGCTGCACCACATACATGTCTCTGCTTTAGTCACAACTAAGATCCTTCCCTTTGCCCTAATTTTCTCCTGTATATGTATCTGTACAATCACATTTTGTCTTCGAATGCTTCCCCGTGCAAACAGCTTTTCAGAAGCTTTTTCCAAATTATGTTCTATTCAGTCACAGAGTTTGCCAGTACGTCTTGCATTAGAAGTCCTCTTCCTCCCCCACCGCTTTCTCCCCTGGTCACAGGAGACAAATTGATGTGTGAAATTAATGGAGGAGGGAGAACGCTGCACAAATGACCAGTAACCAAGGCACTGAGTCAACAGTGGGTCACTATGCACAGAGCAAGCTAAGTAAAAGGTTAGTTATAATCTGTACATGCTCATTGATCTGTCTCGAGAGGACAAACATTCCTTGGCGGAGAACTTATTGAACGTTTGAAGCCAAGGAGCAGATAGTTTCACACAGAGGGAAATTCCCTGGTTTCACCTCTACAAATAAATCACTCCTGAGAAACACAAAATATTCTGCTTTCCTACTCATTCCAACCCAGCTGGCTTGGAGACTCAAGGACTCGGGGAATTAAACAGAAGAATCAAATCAGACCAGGCCACTCCACCTGCCTTTGTGTGCAACACTTTTGGCCCTTGGACATTCTCTTTATTAAGCTAATTCTAAAGATGTCCCGTTCTCCCCTATCTTTGCAACACCCTTGACATATGCCTGGAATCCTGTAATCTCCAGTGGCTTCAGCATTTACTCCAAGACAAAAACAATCCACATAGAGAAGAAATGTTCAAAGGGAGCAGTGAAAATGGCCAAAAATTAAGTGATCCTCTGTGCTATGCTAAATTTTATATTAGTTACTTAATATTAGGTGTACTGCAGTATATATTATGAGAGAGGAGATTTAGATATAGATAGATATTATAGCAGAGATCAAATTTTCTAGAGACCAGCAATGGTGAAAGCCAAAGAAGTTAGTCTCCCTGCATTCTCCTGGAAGGAATGGAGGCAGATAGGAGGGAACCAAGGCAGACTTCCCTCGCCACCAGACATCTATAAAAATTGCAGGAATACTTTTGCAACGCTTCTCACTTGGATCTGCAATTCAAGTTTGCCTTATTATGAAATACATGTGGCCACTGCAGCACAAGATAAGGCAGCATGGAGAGAAAGTACAATGGCTAGACAAGAACAAAAAAACCACAAAGGATGCCATAATTTGAATAACAGATTGCATGATACCTAGACCATAATTTATCTCCTATTTCAAGACAAAGGGAAAGCTTCTATGTTACCAGTCCTGGGCTTGCGGCTATTTACTGCCTCTTTTAGTGGCTTTGCAGCTTGTGAACCTTTAGGGTTACATGCAGTTAGTAACATTTTTTTTTTTTTAATTGACTTTTTCTGCGTGCACACTTTCCTCAGTTCTTCAAAGTTCAACAATAAATTTCACATTTTTCAGTTTCAAAAAGTCCAGTCTGATCTTGATTCTGGGCTCCTGCTCAAACCCAACTTTGGTGCTTTGTAACCAGTATCACCAGCAAAATTACATCTTGTTTGTTGACTGGCAGAAGCAATAAACCTGTGTGCTCTATAGATGTCTAAGGGGCGTATCCAAGGACATGACAGTCTCCCCTACACACCCGCCTGCCCCCAGCCACGCATGCTGTAAGTGTACTGGCTGATGAAACGCAAATGAGATAGGACTCAAGTCTGTGCTTCTGCCTTTTTCTCGGTGAGAGCATTAACTCCGGTCTCACTCTTCTAAACGGCCATGAAGTTTAATGAAGCCTTTGAAAACACATCTTCAAAAGGGAAGTACAGCTGTGCAAAATTGGGATCAAAGTGGGCAGCAGGGTTGGTGAGGAGGAGACAGTGAGCTGGAACAAAACGAAGTAACTTACATAAATATTATTCCCTTCAGAAATCAGATTTTCAAGTAATTTATGATTTTGCTTTCTACCATTACATATGGATCAAAAAATTAATTTGCATGCAATTAAATTGCTTGTTCAACAAAGAAACCTAAATACCAGCTGTGGACCCCAATATAACAAAATGGAAGCAGAAACGTTACTGAACTGAAAAAGTCAATGGGAATATGAAGACAGAGCAACAAATGCTCCTTTAGCTTCTTGTTCAATGACATTTCATCTCTACTGTTTTGTCAAAACCAGTATGTATAACAGTTTTGCTAAATGATTGAAAAGGTTTTATCATGGAAAAAAATCTATTTTGTAATAGAAGTTATTAGAACTGTTTGTGATAACAATAATTTGGCAACGCCTTTAGTACTTTATTCAGTGCTTGCATTTGAAAACTGGGTTCAATATGTCCAGACATAATTCTTTGTCTGACAAAAGCAATACAGACTGTCAGGCAACTAAAATAATGCAGTAGTTTCCCCTTCCATGCTATATTTGCTAACAGTTCTCTTCTCTCCCTCTCCTTTTTTCTTAAAAATAAATAAATTATTGGAATTTAGTTTGTTGGTTTGTTTTGGGTTTTTTTGTAATTAAGACATTTAACAGTAACTGGGAGTGGCAGGGAGCAGATAAGTGAAAGAATGTTAATAAATGCTAGCATTAGAAAAAAATCTCCTGAACTTAAGATCTAAGGAAGAGTGAGAGAACTCCACTAAGAACACTTTCAAAAATACAGAATAAATCAGTCCCTTGAATCCTGGCTTTACTGGGGGTGGGGGTAAGAAGGGGAAAAAGAAAAAAAACTTCTCCCATCATTCCTCTAAGACCATCAGATGATCTCCCTGGGGATCCAATTTTTAAATCCAGTGGCTACCCCACCCTACATGTTGGGTACCACCCCTGCTTCAGACCTCAGTACTGGAGGATTAGTTCCTGCAAGCTGGGGATTTCTCACTATTCAGAGATGCTGAGACACTTGTGATGATTCACCAGTGCCTAAGAGCCATAGAAACGGCAAGACTTGTAACAGGAGTCCCTGGGGACCACTAGGCCACAGGAGTACTGTAATGACCTGCCAGTGATGAACTTTCTTCCCAGTCCCTGCCAGTCAGAAGTCAAGTAAGAGGGTTTATATTTATCCTGAATAAATTCAATCTTTACCATAACTCTTGTTCTCCTTAGATATAAGTGTAGTTGTCTTAGTAGTTATCTACTACATGGCTTTAACAACAAGAGTGGCAAGGAGTTCCATGGAACATATAATTTTTTTAA
>NW_010130106.1:0-6125 GCF_000699245.1 Pterocles gutturalis
CCCTTCCAACTCAAGATATTCTATGATTTCTTTGCAAACTGCTATAAACACTCATTGCTAGTTAATCTTGATTGTTTTAGTCAAAAGCTTCACCCATAATTCATTGTGTTAACTACATCAACAAGATTTCACTGCTGAGATAATGAAATATATTTCATTTTAAATATAATAATAAATTTTATTATTGCACACTGTATCTAGTATATCTGTTTGTTTCTCCTGGAGGGAAGATGTATCAGATATATTAAGTTCCTACAAGTTTTGAGAAAACAGCCAGATAGAAACCATGCTGTTAGTGCGGAACAAGCTAAGCCTGACTTACTGCATGTATTTGATTATAATTTTTGCTCTCCCAGTTATTTCACATAGATGTAACATACTCCTCCATACATCCAGTGGGTTAGTGCTTTATTTCTACTATATTCATTTGGTTTGTCTAGTTATTTACTTCTTTTTTTTTTTTTTCACTTTCTTGTTTTTCTCTATACTCTGCCTACAGTTTCATAGTTCATCATTTCCTGACTTAGTCTTTCCACCTCAGTCTCTACCTGGATGACAGAGAAAAGCCATCCAACAGCCATCCTTCATGAAAACCTGCATGACTCATCAGCATCAGGTCTTTTTCCTCCCTGTAGGTGCACATTGAACAAAAGAATCATCCTGTAAAATTACTTCTTTCTGGTTAGCTATTCTTATGATTTCTTTCTAGTTGTCAGTAGAAATTTAAGTTACATATGAGAATGCCTAGCTTGGGATTCCCCTGCCCTGGGTTAGAACAACTAGCTTCCAGTTCGTTAAGCCTGTATATCCTTGACATATGATTCTTAAGTGCAATGAAATACACAAAATGACAAAAAAACCTTTCTGTGGGTTATCTCAATTGTATTCATATATGTATTTGTCAATACAATGGCAATTTGCTGCATAGCACATATTTCCCACAGCAGCATATTTGGGCTATCTCTTTTTTGCTAAAGCTATAGTGATTTATCTTTTACCAGTTTTTTGAAAACAGGTTAATAACTTCTTGAAAATATTTTATGAAATTGTCTCTTACCTTTTTTGTTCCATTGTTCAAGCTTCTTTTTTCTTGCACCATGCTACCAAACACTCGTTAAGTGCCTTCTGTGTAGAAACTGAAGAACAGGGGACACAACTTCTTACCCGCAAGTCAGATGTAAGGTCTGACAAAAAAAGTGGAAGAGTGCTTCTCAATCTAAAGCATATCTTCAGTATTTCCAGGAAGAATTAATTATCCCATAGGGCTGCAAGAAACCCCAGAATAATTTTCCAATTCTAGGCATAGGGCAATAGCTGGTGATGGTGATGATGGCAGCCCTGCCACCCCTGTGCAACTCCTGCATAGTGAATAAAACCCACAGAGTCTTCCGTTCAGCCTCAACTACCATTTTCCTTTCTAGTGGATATCCCTGAGACAGCACCAGGCAGAGATCAGAAGATAGCTTATTCCAGAAACTCTTCCCAGTAGGCAGCATGGATAAGACTTCATCAAGATGAACTTCTTCTGCTGTAGGTTGTCTTTCAATGTTATGCTCCCACCAGGCTTTGCAACCTCTGAACACTCTCATGCCCTCATGCCATACCATAGAGCAGGTGATAGATGCATTCAGTTTCATTATATGAAATAGCACCATTGTGATGGACTGCAACACATTCCTCGCATTGTTGCATACAACATAAACTGTAAAGAGCAAACAAAAAATGCTCATCTAGTGTCAGGAGTTCCTCACAGGGGAAAAGAAAAAATTACCCCAAGCCAAATACTATGTAATATGGACATAACCACTCATTGCTCTCTGGCCTCTGTGTCAAAACCAGTCCCTAGGCCTTTTGGCACTACAGAATCCTTTTTTAGGAATATGAAGACAGATTCTTGGCTGCAATCTTTCATCCTCCATCTCTTCTGCTGCCCAGTCTTCAGGATTTCAGGCAGAAGCCTGATTAACAATACCTTCTGGATCAAATGTTCTTAGCCATGAGGTATGACTGTAGTCTTCCCTTTGGGAGGCTGTAATTGGTGATTAACAGACTAAATGGAGATTTTTTTTCAAATTAAAACATTATTCAATCTAAAGAACAGGTTCAAGCACTGTATTGAAGAAAAAGGTATTTAAAACACCAAACTGCATACACAAATGTCAATCACAGCTGAAGTTCACTGTTTGGTAAAGAAAGTTGTCTTCCCTCCTTCTTTATCAGTCCTTTGCATAGTCTTTCCATTCTTTTTCAATTCTGAGTTTCACTTTTGACTGAATTTCTGTTCCTCATCCTGGTTTTGGGTTTGGTTTTTATTTTTACTCAGTCCATTGAAAAATAATTCAGTGAATTCAGGAGGCTGAACTAGCCTCTTCAGTGACTCATCTTCAAAATACCCTCAAATGTTTGCTGTGGGATGTTATTCTGAGTCATTGTTTTGCCTTCCCACTTGCTTACCAGTAGCTATCCTTATTTAACTCTTAATGAAAAATGACATTCTCCCTAGAGGAGGGAAGTCTGAGGGGAAATGAGTCAGGCTGGAGAACTTTAGTTATAGATATACTTTTATTCAATTAAATCAGCCCATGGTCACTAAATCCAAGATATTTTTTATTTGTTCTTTCACTTCTAGCTCTTTTTTAATTACCACGTTATTTAAGAAAACCGTGTTTAAAATAGGTTAGTTCACTGACTATGGTAGAAAAATCTGTAGGCTATCACACCTATTATTATACACACTGCAGAAAAGCCAAACATTAGTTTTCTACTATCATAAGCTACAGTCTCTCATAACAAAATATTACTGGCAATATGGATACCTCTAATGTTATTCATATTCATATCCAGTCCTGGGGGTCTACAAAAGCACTATCCAGATGAGTCCCTTTAACATCTAACTTCAAAGTGGTTTTGAATGAGAAAAACAATCATCTGTTCTATTTTGCTATCTCTTCTTATTTCCTAAAGTGTATCAAATCATTGCTGTCTAATATCATCCTAGATCTATCTTTTGTATATACACATACATACAATTTAAGATCACTGCCCATCCTTCAGTAAAGGTGATCTAGACAGGGAAGTTATTTCCCTTAAACTTCAGAGCTGTTTTCTTTTTCTGTATAATTGAGTAAAGCTTTTTAAGTGTGAGATGTGTAAAACAGAAAAGAAAATGAGTATTTCTTGTGTTATTATCAGTTGCTTTTTTGAGCAGATATAGAGCTTTGGCTAATTACACTGTGTACCGATTGCACTTCTGTCTGCTAAAATTTTTTAAAGTCTTGCCTTGTCAGATAAATTGGTATCAAGGCATTCTCTTAAGAGAAATTAAAAGACTAAAGCTCTGAATTAATCCACCACATATTTTAATGGAATAGGTTCTCAGTGAACAGAAAGATAAATATAGCTGCTTGGTTATATGCTTCTATGGTGTATCTGTGCCATTGCTTATTTGGATGTAGTTAGTAGTACAAAAAATGTTTTTGAATATCTCAAGTTTCCTTACAGTTTGTTTCTCAAGTCTCTTTACAACTTTTATGGGTTTAGAACTCTTCATTTCTGTTGTGACCTGCAAATTTATTCAAAGTTGAATTTACACCAAATGAAGCCCTTACAAAAAAAGGGAAGAAGCAGCAGACATGCACAAAAGGCATGCTACAAAATGTTTGCTACTTTGCAGAGGAGTTGACAAAAAAAGTCCTAGGAATCTTGAGAGCCACAGCTTAAAGAATGACAGATGCTTGATTACTTCACACAAACTGGAAACGTGCCTTTGAAAACAATTAAAAACTAATTGCCCTAATCAACCTGTACAATGGTTGCAGTTTGAGTTGTATTTTTGAGTCCTTTTATACATGCACAAGTATATTCTTGGGGGGTGGGTTTGACTGCCTTCCCCTCTCTTTCTGTGGCATGCATCATTTTGCCAATCTCAGACTAGAGCACACTGACAAACCAAATGTGTTTTATATCATTCCTCCAGAATCACATAGGATACACGAAATGTGTAGATATGTTGCTCAGAGACATGGTTGAGTGAGTTAGGTGGTGTGGGTTAACTGTTGGACTTGATGATCCTTGAGGTCTTTTCCAACCTTAATGATTCTATGATTCTACGATTCTATGATTCTATGATTCTATAAATCAAGTTGATGCCTTCAAAACCAAGCTTTGTTTACTCAAAAGTAATCAGCTTCGAAGACAGAAACTTGGGTTGTCTCATCTAAGTCGAAACCCTTCCTTGATGAGAAAAATCTGTTTAGTCTAGTTTGCCTTGTCTTTGGACTGTGAGAGGCAGATTCAATTTCTGATTTGTTAACAGTGCCTCTGAAATCACAGGGCAGATGCTGATCTAAGTGCAAGTCCATGAGTTTCCATTATAGACACAACACCTAGTTCCATTTGTGGTATCGTGCTTGAGCTTCACCAGTTCAGAAGGCTATGAGACTCCTTTAGGTGATGCATGAAAGACAGGCCCAGTGGGTGCTTCACATGCACAAGAGAGTCTCAGAGGGCACTAGACACCTCAGTTTAGCTGACTGAATTGAGCACCCTATGTCTTGTTAGATTTAGTCATTGCTGGAGGTTGTCAGAGTACTTTGCTTCTGGCCTATTTTTGAAAACATCTGTTTTCTGTGTTAGACATCTGTGTTTATAGCATGTCAGTACTGTAACTGGAACACAGCAACCATGTTATTTTTACACATCAGGCCCAGAAAGCCAACTGTATCCTGGGCTGCATCAAAAGAAGCGTGACCAGCAGGTCGAAGGAGGTGATTCTCCCCCTCTGATCTGCTCTCATGAGACCCCACCTGGAGTACCGCATCCAGCTCTGGGGCTCCCAGCATAAGAAGGACATGGACCCATTGGAGCGAGTTCAGAGAGGGCCACGAAGATGGTTGGAGGGCTGGAGCACCTCCCATATAAGGATAGGCTGAGAGAGTTGGGGTTGTTCAGCCTGGAGAAGAGAAGGCTCTGGGGAGACCTTATAGCAACCTTCCAGTACCTGAAGGGGGCCTGCAGGAGGGATGGGGAGGCACTCTTTATCAGGAGTGTAGTGATAACACGAGGGGTAATGATTATAAGCTGAAAGAAGGCAGATTTAGATTAGATATTAGGAAGAAATATTTTCCTGTGAGGGTGGTGAGGCACTGGAACAGGTTGCCCAGAGAAGCTGTGGATGCCCCATCCCTGGAGATGTTCAAGGCCAGGCTGGATGAGGCTTTGAGCAACCTGGTCTAGTGGAAAGTATCCCTGCCCATGGCAGGGGGGTTGGAACTCGATGATCTGTTTAAGGTCCCTTCCAACCCAAACCATTCTACCATTCTGTGATTCTACGGTTTGAAAAGTTAGGTCATTTAAAAGATATATCTTTTTTTCTGATGGATAGTACTATTGGTTGATCTCAGCTTCAGGTACAGCCTCTCAGCATCAGGTACAGCCTCTGTTTTAAGGCTCAGAATCACTGGAAACTAAAGTACCATACTAGTTATTATTTACTATGAATCATAGACTTGAAAAAATAGAGACTCTCACACCTGCTCTTCAGAAAACGGAGGACATGACAAAAAAAGGGGGAAAAATGGTCCAAAGTCTCACTTAGTAATTTTTATAGTATGCAATTTGTGAGATGGTTCTCTTGAACAGGCATAGCAGGTAGAAACATTTAAAGTTAAGAGATATTGTGGGCCTAAATAGTTAGCTGTTGCTTATGTGAATAACCTCAGTGGAACTACAAGTCCTCCACAGCAATTTTAAAGGATTAATGTAATTTTAAACCATAGACATTTTGAAGTTACTTAGATTTTCTTTTACAAAGTGACATGCTTTTCTTAATATGAATAGGGAATAACTCTCAAGGAGTTAGAGTGGTGACAACTGTTGTACGATGAGTTTTGAAATTACTCCATCACACTGCTTCTGTGTATCATTTCATATACCACATCTCAGACACAAACAATTTTTATTTGTAATAGAGTTAAGTATTTTTCCCTTTCTTCATGAAGCAGGAGAATAAAATCACAATGACCCAATTAAGAAATATGGATAAAACAAAACAGTAAATTCTTTAAAATATAGGCACATAACCATGTGCAAAGCATGCCTGGGAGCTGATACTGCCTGAAATTATG
>NW_010130107.1:0-7530 GCF_000699245.1 Pterocles gutturalis
TCTAACATTCTGTGATTCTGTGATCTTTTCCTTATCATTTAGACAGAGGGAGATTGATTTGGTAAGAGAGATTTCTGGTACTACAAGTTGTTACACTTATGTTGTCTCACTGGTGAATAAAATGAGACAGGTATCAACTTTTTGGGCAAGTTCTTCTATCTCTTTGATTAGTTTTAAAAATTAGGGTAGTTAAAAGACGTCTTCTGGTGATTGCTTTGTACTTTCCCACCATTTGCAGTAATAATTACAAAAGCAAGTGGTGGAATGTAAGGTTTTAACCCATATTTTATGGGTCACAAATGGGCTCTAAAAACACTGCAGTCTTGCAATTTCATCTAGAGATAATTATTAGATAATTCAAGTAGTAAATTATTTGCTGCTCGTATACTTCCTGATATTCACTACCCACAGGTAGTTATTCCGCCATTTTAAAGAGAAAGTATATTTGAGAGTATTTGCTAGCACTCTTAAGAATCGTAGACACAATCAGGAAACCATTGCCCCAGCATCTGGGTATACTCAAAGTAGCCATATCATTACACGTGCTGAACTAGAATCAGATGTGACACTGTTAATCCAGACCAAGAGTACTGCAGTTACTGACCTACATGGAGTTCCCTCCTCATCCCTGATGGACCTTGATAGAGATCCAGGTTGCTCCAGGTTCATGCAGTTGTAAGAGAGGCCAGAACCTGCCTTTTTTGTGTCATTTTCTAAATGTGCCTATATGTCTCTATCAAATACATAGGAAGTTTCTGTTTCAGAAAACCTGTTTTGGTGCAGTTGTCTTTTTCAGATGACTCCTACCCAATATGGTGAGAACTTATATAAGACTTTTCTGTCTTGAAGTAAAAGTCAAAGGCTGAAGAGAAGCTGTGAAACTATTTCAACAGAATAAGCATACAGGGTTCAAACTTCCCATTTCTTGGATAATGTTGTAAAAATAAGGGGGATTATCAACTTGCTCTTTTAGAAAAGTTAACTCACTTGGTGACGGCTGGCACTAACCATTTTGCTTGCAGAATAATCAACTGCATTATCACCTATAACTTACATGCAGAGTAGACGATACACTATATTTCTAATTAAATCCACATTCTATTTGCTTGTCCATTCCAGAGACCTCAAAACCATCTTTTCTGTTTTGAATTATAATCAATTCAGGCAACCCAGATCATTTACACACTACCACAGACCCAGCTGCCTCCCACAGAACAGTTCTCCTGTGGTCAAGGAATTTAAATTATAAATTTAATGGTAAATTAAATTAATTCAAAACACACTCTTTGCCTCCAAGAAAGCAAGATTGGAAAGAAAAATATGTTGACAGCAACTTCACTACTTATGTGTTGTGCTGAAACCTCTGCATGAAGTTGGTTCTACCGCTGACAAAATCACTTAGATGTAAGCAATAAAAATGCCAATGTAGCCTGGACTGAAGCATTCAATATCTCTGCAAGTGAAGGTCTTCTGCAGAGGTCTTTACAATGTCTTATCACTTTTAGTGATGGCATCTGAACTCCCTTTCTAGGAAATTTTTTTTCTGTAAATAAATCTACTGCATGATACCTCACATGGTTTGTATCAGGATCTAGAACCCCTCCAAAATCCAAAAAATCCTTTAAAAATTCTGTATCATTGTGTAAAACCTCAAAAGAAAACAGCCACCTGCTTCAATTCTGACTACCAGTAACAATGGCTGAGTCACACCAATAAAACTATACTCGGTCCTCAAAACTGGGACTTAAGGACTTCCCCTCTACTGAAACCACCAAAAATAGTTCCCTGTTCAGTGTGTTGGGAGTGCAGTTTCCATTACTGTAGACCTGAAGAAAAGGACATAAGTCCCAAATCCAGGGGGACTCTGTATCAGTATCGGTATCCCCTTTTTCACAAGACTCACTGCTCTAGCAGATGCCCCTTACTAGAACTGCTGCTGGCAGACCAAGGGGACATGGCAGAGCTGTGCCTGGGAGCTCACAAGGCACGCTGGCAAGGTATCTGTGTTAGCTAATGCCGTCAGCATCTCTTTACTTAAGTCATCCCAAATTTTTTAAAAGACTTGTCATTGTTTCTCAAGCAGATAAAAGCTTCATTACATTTCAGGCTACTGATGCTGCCTTCTTCATCAGTTAGGTGATGTTAAACACCACTAAAAATTGATAAAGAATCAAATTGCTGCCTAATTTACAAAATAACAGTCAACTGACACCACATGAAAAGGCTGATCAGCCTTCAAAATTATTGCAGTGTGTTTATTTTTCAGATCATTTTTAGTCTTTGAAATGTCAAATGCAGTGATCCATCTGAGCTGCAAATGTGGATGAACATACACAGGAATGTCATCTGCTTGGAGAAGTGTCGAAAGCAATTGCACAGGGATTCATTACAGAACTTATACCTGTTCTGCATAAAATTCATGAAGAACAATGTAACCAGCCAGCCTCAGTTCTGCTGCTTAATCAGTTTAACTTTTGAGAAGGATACCCACTTTTTAGCTAACATTCAGGCACGCAGGAAAGCCAGGGTTGTTGTATCCACCATCTCCTGCCCCTTCTGTTGCTGAAACTCATGAACCTAAAGCCCCTTACCACTCATTTCTGATGCAACTCTGAAGCTATGTATGGTGACACAGTTTCAAAACAAAAGTCTCCTCAAGCTATATTCAAGATTCCCAAAAGAGCCAAGCTTCTGGAGGCAGAGGTCTCTATAAATACGGCATACCTGCTCACCAGTTCTGTGTAGGAGGTAGCTGGGAAACTAATGAACTTGGAGAACATGCAGCCTGGCTTATAGGCTCTGTAGGAACCTTTACTTCTGGTGAATTACAATGGCAATACATGAGCTCCTTAACCCCAAGCTGAACAGTGCATGGGAGAAAACAGAACTAAAATTATACTGGAGTATAAGAGTGGAAGAGTGCTACCAGGGCTGAAACCCCCAGTATGGATGGCATCTGCAGAATGTTGTGAAAACGTTTCATTCCATCACTGCAAACAGTGAGTGCCAAAAAACAAGAAAGAGGGTGGTTTTATTTCTGAATAATTTGATTTTTTAAATAGTTCCTGTTGACTTGGGCAAAAAAGATTAATTATAAATTTACACTTGACGTAGCCTGTTGTGTGGTGAATTTTATATATACGACTTATCTAAATTTAAAGATAGGATGGAAATTTTTTTCCACAGTTGAATGTCTTGGTGCACTGTGGTTTTATTGAATACAGTGGTGCAGAAATAATTCATAACAAAGTCAACTATTTTATTTCACGGAAAACAAGATCCTTTTAATCTCTGGTATCCCATTTAAACAGCTTGGTATTAGAGATGGTTTAGGGAATTTTTAAATGATGTAATACAAAATACAATTTGTTTCTTTCAAACTAATCTGAACAACTACATTTTTGATCAGTCACACAGACAAAAGGTAGAGAATTAATTTTAATAAACAATTTCTAAAAATCATGCAAGCAAGACTAGAATGATACATGCAGAAGGAGGGATATGTATGCAGGATGAAAGATCTGCCTTGTCAGATCTGAAAACCATCACTAAAACTTGTTATTAAATGTGGTTAACAGATTGAAAACGCAGCACTTGTGATATTGTTAGTGCTAGAAAGAAAGCTTATACCATGCTCTCACCAGCAAAGCACTCAAGAATCTGTTTAAATTTTGGTGAAATCCATAGGGGTTAAAATCCATGTATAAAATTAAAGATGTGCCTACATGCTTTGTTGAATACATATGAACCAGAGTGTATGCCCTTCTGAACATGAGTATCAGCATGAATGTTATTTCCATTTTTTTTCAAGAGTGGTAATTACATTACAAAACAACAGACCTAGTGGATGTATAGTCTTGGTCCCAACGTGTTGTCATCAATAAAAATTTACCAGAAGCAATTGTCTCAAGAGACTATAAAGTGAAACATTTTTGGAGGCATCTCCAAACCAAACTCCGTAATTAGTAACCATTGTTTCAAGTGTCTAGAATAACAGATTCATTAGCACTAGATTTAAATCAAACAAAAAAGCACCAACAGTTTTCTCTCTAAATTTAAGGTTTAAATTGGTTACTATTTTACACTTAATTTTGAGCTGTTGTCATTTCTTCTCTTTCTAATCTAGACTGTTAGTACTTTTTCCCACTAGTAAGTGGTCACATTGCTTTTTCTGGCAACCCTTGATACCAGAAATTTCTCCCATCATGGATTGGACAGCTGGTTTTCAGTAGGATCTGTTATATACACAAGCAGATGCATGTTGAGATGCCTCTTTTTTTCTAACATCCTCTAGTGATGGAGACACCAGAACCAAACACCATGTACCAGCTGCCACATCATACCAGTACCTGAAGGGAGCCTACAGGAGAGATGGGGAGGCACTCTTTATCAGGGAGTGTAGTGAGAGGACAAGGGGTAACGTGTGTAAGCTGAAAGAGGGTAGATTTAGACTAGACATTAGGAAGAAATTTTTCACTGTGAGGGTCTAAGGCACTGGAACAGGTTGCCTAGAGAAGCTGTGGATGCCGCATCCCTGGAGGTGTTCAAGGCCAGGCTGGATGAGGCTTTGAGCAACCTGGGCTAGTGGAGGGTGTCCCTGCCCATGGCAGAGGGGTTGGAACTTGATGATCTTTAAGGTCCTTTCCAACCCAAACCATTCTATGATTCTATGATCCCATAAGCTATGATATGGTGGCTCTGGTTTGAATACATGTCCAGTGTGTGTCTGACAGGTAAGTGTGTTTCAATGTGGCTGAAACATTGCACTGAAAACGTGCATCCAGTACATTATATATCTTAACTCTCAAAACCTTCACCCTTTCTCACATTTGATGGATGAAATTTTTCTTGCAAGCTTGACCCATGCAGACCTATGTCAAGTTTATGTCTCTATGATCTTACTTGTTATACCCTCAATTTTGACAATTTTTATTAAGAGCAACTATCCAAGTTGCAACCCATTCGCCGCCAGCTCTGTATTGATCCTGCAAGGTGCCGGCTTTTTCACCATAACGCACCTGGTGTACATCTGAGTGCTGTGCAGTAACCCGGCTGTCACCACAGTTGCTGAACTTTTGCTCTAGTCAGTAGAGCAACTTTGGCGTTACACAATAAAATGTATTTTTTTAAAAATCACAAGAACATCTGAAATTAAATTCCATTCTTTATTACTCATGTTCTGCCTCAGACATTCTGCAGGAGAAATCTCAGGCTGAAGGGCCTACAGTTATCCAAGCACAACCTGTTTGGTTATGGTGACAATTTTGTTTCCTGCAATTGCTCTTATACAGAATCTTTCATGCCAAAGCAAAGAACCAAACATTAATCATTTTGTAAAAGTTAATGAATGAATATTTCAAAATAATTTTAAGTGGCCAGGCTTCTGTCCACTTTTTTGTATATATTCTCCATTTGTAAACGAAATGGTTGAAAATAAATAAATGGATAATCTTTGTGTTCTAAGTGTTGAGACAATTCAACACCAGTGAATTAAATCCATAAATGAATGGTAACATCCAAGAGGTGGTATTAGCTATTATTTTAAATAAATTTCTTAAGTAGGTATGTGACAAAAACAGTGTGCTCACATGTACACACACATTATTTTTGCTTTCACTTCTCTCAGGCTAAGCAAGGATTAATTTCAAAAGAATCAGACTGCTGCACATTTAAACATTCTAAAAAAAAAAAAGGATTAGTCAGGTTTCCAATGTGCAGTAATATAATTATTTGTTATAACTGTATTTTTGAGTTCAGAGGAGGGCCACAAAGATGGTCAGAGGGCTGGAGCACCTCCCATACAAGGACAGGCTGAGAGAATTGGGGTTGTTCAGCCTGGAGAAGAGAAGGCTCCGGGGAGACCTTAGAGCAGTTCCAGTACCTGAAGGGGGCTACAGGAGAGATGGGGAGGCACTCTTTATCAGGGAGTGTAGTGAGAGGACCAGGCATAACAGTTTCAAGCTGAGGGAGGGTAGATTTATATTAGATATTAGGAAGAAATTTTTTCCTGTGAGGGTGGTGAGGCACTGGAACAGGTTGTCCAGGGAAGTTGTGGATGCCCCATCCCTGGAGGTGCTCAAGGTCAGGCTGGATGAGGCTTTGAGCAACCTGGTCTAGTGGAGGGTGTCCCTGTCCATGGCAGGGGCTTGGAACTTGATGATCTTTAAGGTCCTTTCCAACCCAAACCATTCTATGATTCTATAAATCCCCCAAACTCTGAGAAATTACAGATATTGACTGCTCAACAGAGGAAATGAAGGCATTTAACTTTTTTCAAAAGAGCATATGCTAGTGGGTGCATCATTTTCACTCTAAGAAGTTATCTAAGAAGGAATCATTCAGAGCACGTAGTCAATGTCAAAAGTCTGCTGATTCAGACCTGCAATGAGCCTCTTCAACCACTTCTTAAATTTCACTTGTTTTTGCCTGTTGAACTCTTTCCTCTCCTACCTGTTCTTTTCAATACAGGAAGAACGAAAATTCAAAACTTAATAAGGGGAGAAAAAAGGAAGAAATACACTAGATTTGTCATTTACTTTTATAGAAATGTAAGTATAATAGTGTGTTTAGGTCTGTGAATTTCCCTGATATAGTTAAGTTATTCTTTGTCAACCAAGTCCTGAATTTAGCACAGGTAGCCCACAAATAAACTGTTCCTCCTTCACTAGCAAGCAGTTGTGCTGAAGCAATGGTTGTTGGGTTTTCAGATGACCAGTTCTTTCTGAGAAGCCTTTTCTTGACACAGCTGCCACAAACCATTGCAACTCCAAACCGTGTCAGGAGTGGTGGAGATACCAAACATTGAATGTTTTTGAACTAGGAGTGAGACACTTTCTGAAATGACAGAAACAGAGAAAGGACTCACGCTGAAGCTTCCTTGTAGCTCAGTTTGAAGTCGATCAACCATGTGACACTGTGCTACTGGAAACTAAGCTTCATTTGTTCTGGTGCTCATGGTACTACTTGTTTTTAATTAAATCACTAAATGAGGGATTATGTGCAGAGACTGCACTGATACTGTAATTGCTTCCAGTGATGAAATTCAAATTTCAAGCCGTGAGCTTCTGTAATACAGATAGTTCCTTTATCTAGCCAGAATGTAAAGCTGCAGTCAGTTAAAAATAAGGTAATAGCTTTATTCACAACAGAAAGGCTGTTCTGACATTAGCATCATGACTGTTCTGTGACTTCTTCAAATAAACATGCCCTTAAACATGCACTCATACCAGTGCACAAGTCATACAGAAACTAGAGCTAAACTTGTGTAATAACACGAGCTGCCAGTGTTCTTCAGTTTTAATCTGAGCATATGAGACATAAGTATCTGTTTTAACAGATTCAGAGTTTGCAAAGGTAGTAAGAGCCAATGAGAACATCTGTTCTGACCCCTATCATAATACTGGCTGTAGAACTTCAGTCAGTAGAAACTGACTTTATGGTTGAATTACAGCACAGCATTTAGAAAAGAGTTGCAGAAACAAAATGCATCCTGTGCTTCTAGGTCCCCAGTGTGAAACAGAATCACAGAAT
>NW_010130108.1:0-13918 GCF_000699245.1 Pterocles gutturalis
TTCTGTGATTCTGTGATTCTGTGAGATTTGATTTGATTGTAGTCCTTTTAGCATTGCACTTGTGAAGGGAGAGATGTTTCTCCCTGTGAATATCCCCCAGTTTAAGGCCCACAATGAGAATGCACCATCTCATGTAAAACCTGGCAGAGCTGAAGCGTGACGTGGGGATGTGACTGCAGAATCGCGGCAAGTGGGAATTGCTGTCTGTCACTTAAGGATTCTTAAGGGAAACTGTGACCAAAGAGCGGATGGAAGAGGCCGAATGTCTGAGTTCTTCTAGAACTGGGAGAGAGTCTGATTCATTAGGACATACTGTGTGACACACAGTTTTCCAGAGATGCTTGAGCTAACTCAAACCCATAGTTGACTTGTGCGGAAACAAGTTTGTGGTATCTGCACTTATACATGTACAATAATCTTTCCTTACATTACCTGGTCACCATGCTCCAAAAATAAAAACAAATAGCAGTTCATGAGTGGGGAGTCTTCACTCCCCACTAAGCTAATTATTAGACTGTTTCAAAGGTTTGGAGCTTTGCTTTGTTTGCCTTCTGGGACTTTGACTTTCAGGAGTCACCTTTCAAGTTTTTTTCTGCAAGTGAGAGAAACAGGCTTTTATTTTAATATTCAGACAGATTCAGGAGCATGGGCTTCCAGAAAAACACCAAATATCTCAAGGCTCAAGTTTAAATTGTTGAAGCACTCAATTTTCAAAATCTGTATTCGTTCCTGCAAGTGGTCCTTCTTTGGATGGACAAGAATTAAGTGAATATCTCATTTTGCAATGGAAGTGTGTTTTCTCCCTCAGTATACTAGTAGGGAGATGGTAATACTTTTATGGCTCTTTAGAGAATTAAACTGAAGATGATCTGTCAAAATCAAGTGGGTCTATTCCACCTTTTCCTGCCATGCACAGGTTGATGCTAGCTCATGTGTCTCTCTTGATACCTTGTAGAGAACAGCTTTATTAATACTAATGTGAGTTTCAAGGGAATGCCATGGATTGTCTGGACTTGCCTACAGAAAAAAAAAAAAAAAAGTCAATTCAAATACATATTTCATAAATCTCTTATTGGATGGTAAATAGACTGTTCTTTGGAGTGGAAACACAACATTAGAATAATTTTATTTAAACTCAGGCTGTAAATCTTTGATGTGGACAATGTAACCTTGAACGATTTAATAATTTTGCTCTGCATAGTTGTGAAATCAGCCTGAAAATGCGTGTTAGCTGGGGCAACGCAATAATGCGGATTTGTAGCTTATGTACTTATAACCATACAGACAGGCATAAAGCATTTTTTCTCCCAACTCTGAATATTTTAAAACTTTTGTGACAGCTATGAAATCCTGCTGCAGGAGGATGAATAAAAAGTAGATTTGCTTGTAGTTTACCAGAGGAACTATTCTTGGCCTGCCAGGATAAGCAGTTCTTCAGAGTGTCGCCACAGTTGCACTAGATACGTTGGAGCCTTTCCACATATATTTTTTGACTGTGGAAAGATGACTCTGGAGTACAAATGAGAGTTTGAATCAGCTAAAAAAAACTGTCAGAGATGGATAACAAAGTAATATATTGCTTTATTACTTCATGTCAAAGAGACAGTCATAGGTTAGAGGATGTGAAAATTTGCAGAGCCACGTTCGGTGGCCCTTGCTGCTGCGCACTGACGAGCTGTGAGGCTTTTGTCCAAATGACTTGTCTGTCAGCTACACAGAGGCTCACTGGAATTACAGCCTCACAAAAGGTTTAACTGTGTTCAGAGAAGAGATATACTCTGCGTACAGCAGAATACTGTGTATTTGTCCCATAAGAATGAATTAAAATAGCCAAAAGAACCAAACAGAAAATAGAAGGCCGTCTATAGAATATTTAACCACCTGTTGTAATTTCAGAAGTAATAGTTACTTGCCATTGAATTCCAAAGAATGAGAGTTTTTTCCTTAAAAAAAAAGCTATAGAAAACATCATATTTTCTGTTAAATTCTGCAGACTTCAAATAGAATATAGTTCTGTGATGCAGAACCCTATTAAATTACATTTGTTTCTTGATTCTGTAAGACTTAAAATGTGACTGTATATTGCAGCTGTTATTCCTGTTAATATTACCTACTAAAGTGATTAGTAAAGATTGCCATGCATCATTTTCTAACAGTGCTACAGGCAGTACTGTAAATCGTTTACTGCATAGACCTCGCAAACAAATGTTTGACAAAGGAGGGGAGGATGTTAAAGATTAAATTGACTGTGCTGTACATCAAGCAAGACATTTATAGTCATTGCCATATTTGTAGTCAGACCATGTCCACTTTGAAACCTACAGTAGTAATTTTTCTCTTTCCACAAAATACTTACAGTGCCAGGTAATTTCAGCTGTGCTTACTATGAGCCTTTCTTGGCTTGTACTAAAGTGTGAGGATAATAAGATTCTTTCTTTCATTACTTTCAGAGATATACTTTATGACAGGTTGATTTCTTCCTTTATAAATTGTAAATAAAATACATATGCTCAAAAAATAAAGTAGTTTTTGAATACGATAAAGCTCCTGCAGTAAACAAGAACTGACAATATTCAGAAAGTGATGGGTAGGAAGGTGTTGACTTTTTATTGTTAAAATCATCACCTGCATGTATTAAGTAAATGAATTTGATAAGGAAAATAAAAGATGCCTGTCCATTCCCAGCAGCTGTCTCTCCCTCTGTTCAAGCTCTGGCTGCACATCAACAGAAGGAACAGCAGGAGTGCCTTTCTTTCCTACACTTAAAGGCTACTTTCATAGCAGCCACACACAGATGTCCAAAGGTAGAAGCTGACCCTGCATCTAACAAGTTCCTTATTGCAACCAAAAAAAGGCTAACTGTTGGGGAAGGCGTATATTCCTGAGAATTCGTACATTAAACAGCAATAGTTGTATTGTGTTTTGCATTATTGTAGACAGTGATTGCAAATCTTGTAAGATTAGGGCAATCAAACAGATTTATTCAGACAATTTTAGAAGTTAAATAGAAGTTCTAGCCAAACCCTGTGGAATGCAAAAGTTCCTTTGACATTGACAGGCTTTAAAGTAAGCCCTTGACATACTCAACTTGATAGATCTTAAGAATTTAGGACATTTTGAAGAACCTTAATGTAATTGTGTCACACAAGTATTTTAAGTGAATTTAAAACTCACTATTCATCTGTCTCTTCAGATTACTTCCTTTATGAAGTCAGTAGTAGTTCTGAATTCACCTATTCTTGGGCAAGATTAGATTCTGTACTAATAAAAGATTTTTAGGAAAGAGTTGACACTAGCATTCAAAATAATTTTATCCAAATTATCCTCTTCCCAAAGTAAAAAGGGCATGGATGTTTTGCCCAATTTATAATTATAAATTGCAACTACCTATTTAGAATATTAAGCTGCTTCTTTCTTCATTTAGGTAATGTCAAGAAATACTGTCAACTTATTTTTGATTTTCAAGATTTTTTCACTTTGAATTCTTAGTGTCCATGAGGAAGTAATCCACTTTTTTTTTTCTTTTCTTTTTTATCCCTGGACATACCCAGTTCCAGATGCAATGGGACTTGTGTAGTCACAACCAGAAGAAAGGAGGATAGGTTTTGGCACCCTGAACAAGGTGCACAATAGGATGTGAGACCTCAGAAGTGTCAAGAGTAGCATGGAGAGTAGCAACCTTGCCTCTGCTGTTCGATCAGGCTGGCAGTGTGTCCCATGCAGGATAAGGATGAAAAGTCCAGCTGTCACTCTGTAGCTCAGGAATGGCTTTTTCTTATTTTGTCTCCTAGGGAACTCTGCCTCCTCAAATTTGCTTTTCATGGGTGTGCTTATGGCAAAAGGAATGAGTAGCTTCATGTCATTTGTTTTCTCATTTCCCTAAATCCCCTGCACGGGAGGGTTTGTGAGAAGACGACTGGCTTGAGAGTCACAATGCCAATTATAAACTAGTTACTACTCATAATAGGCAGTTTTTATAATAAATTGCCATGGGGTTTAGGGCAGCCTTTGAAGAAGAACCATAACAGTTTTGCCATGTACTTTTCCAAAGGATGTCTCTTCCATGAAGGCTTTTTTTTCCCATTATTATTATTAAGCCATTCTTACTTATACTGAAGTGTGAGATTAATAATTGTCTTTCACTAGTCTTGTATTACGGAGGATCATGCATTAACACTGTATCCCTGACAGTATTTTAACTGATTGCAGGAGGACTCTGCCCAGGGTCTACCGATCCCTGTCTGGAGAAGCCATGTCCAGGAGACATGCAGTGTGTGGGGTATGAAGCTAACCGGAGACCCTTCATCTGCCAGTGCCCACCAGGAAAGCTTGGCGAATGCTCAGGTGCATGTCGTGGTGGCAAAGGGGGATATACTTGAACAACAAAGTGCTCATTTTTTAGGTAGATGTGCCACTGAAGTGAACAGAAGATGAAGACCATGATCCAGTTTCCATTGAGAAATTCCCACTGAGTTGGTTGAATCCAGATCAGTAAAACAGGCTGCTGAGAAAACAGGACTTTTCCTGGAGACTGTTATGCCAGATGTTTTTCTGCCATAGGCAAAACTCTGTAATTAACTCTTGTGCTTACTATTTAGATTACCAAAATTCCAATCTTTATTAATGAAAACACTACACCATCCCAAAAAGAAAGTTTGAGGACATTAGTTCTCTGCAGCTGCATTGTTCCCTGGGATATAAAGAGCCAAGTGGAAAGCCAGTGAATTGGAGCTTTCTGTTGACTTCAGTGAATTCAGGGATGCATGAGAGAGGACACGTCCTATGTCCCTGATGGAAACACAGCAGATACTGAGCTGTGGTCCTGCACAGTGGTTGCATGGAATTCATTGCAAGGGTTTGGCTGGCATTTGCCCACACCTAACTTTATACCTATAACTCAACCGCCTGATACACAGGCATGGTTGTGTTTGACTCCCTCTGTTATCAGGGAGGCAACATAGGTGCCTCCAGGGGCATGCTGAACGCTTGGAGAAACCTCTCTTTTCTGTAGGTATGGAGAAATAGAGCTTTCCTCCACACTCTGAAAAATAATTTCCAAAAAAGAATCCGGTATATTTTTGTAGTAGGTGCCAGCTTTTTTCCCATCAAAGTTGGGTTTTATTTATTTCTTCCTAGACACTCTCATTAGCTCTATAAATTCTTTAATTAAATTGACGGTTGAGGAATTATTTCATGTGTCACTGAAAGAACATGTGTCTTTTCAAAATGGTTATTTCAGGCCACACTTCTCTTAGCTTTGCTGGGAATAGCTACATTAAATACCGGGTTTCCGAAAATAGCAAGAAAGAGGAATTCAAGTTGGCTCTCCGTCTGCGAACCCTGCAAAGCAATGGGATTATAATGTACACCAGAGCAAATCCCTGTATAATTCTGAAGGTAATTAAAATAACTTATATTTTCTGCAGTTGTTTTTCTTGATTATATGTTTTCTATTGGCTCTTGATTTGGGGAATGTTGTTTTCATTTGAGGTGTAGATTGAGAAGATGAAGTCTGATCTGTTTCATGCTAACAGGGAAAAACAGCAATTTCAACAATAACAGCAACAACAACAATCAAAAAAAAAAGCAGTTTGTTAGTGGTACTTTACTTGGAAAACGCTCTATTGGGTGCTTTTCATTATAAGAACATTATGTGTGTTTGCATGCAAGAGCCAATCTGCACTAGATGTAAGATTTGGCCATTTATATGACCATATAGTCAAAACGATGCATACTGAAATAGCTGTTCTTCCCTGCGTCTGTGCCTGTGGTTAGAGGATATGCCCTCACTGCTGTTTAGTTAATTCCAGAAACCAACTACTTACAATGTGTATCCTGCTGAATGTGAAGATTTCTGCACTCTGTGAATTAAGATTATTGGTTGAGAGAGGCATGGGGCAGCTGGAGCTTGATGTCCAGTCAATATTTAATTGATAAGCTCTCCATGCATTTTTGTTCTTTGTTGGGTTTCTGTGGAACGGCAAATATCTGCTGGGTGGAAAGGGAGCGCTAGGCTCATCCAAGAGCCTGTATATATAGTATTTCTGCTAGCGTCTCTAAAGTACAAGATGAGGACATTGATTTTTTTAACTTGGCCATGTCCTATAATTCAGCAGTGGGATAAATGGCACAGAGCCTTTTGTGTCTGTATTTTCAGTCTTTAGAGTTCTTTTGGCTGAATGCTGAGGTAATGTTAAAATGGCTAGATGAGTTATTAATGGGCAAGAAATAATTTTAAAGCTGTTAGACTGAAATATTTCATGAGCACGAGTACTGTCTGTCATTCACTGGGGACTCTCAGCATTGTTCAGATTTCTACAAGAAAATTAAGCTCTGCTTTGAGACAGATAGAAATGCACAGTTTGAACTTTTCAGTATACTTCTTTATTCAAAAAAAACAAAACAAAACTGTAGGTTCAAAGACCTTTGAAGTCTTCATTATGGTTGCTCTTAGGATATGGTCACAATTTTGTCATTTTGAAAAATGCTTGGAAAAAAACAAACGGCCCTGGTGAAAGGTGCCACTTGAAAACAATAGGAAATAATGCAGAGGCAGACTGAAATGGAGTTAGAATGATGATAGGAGAAATTATTTTGTTAAGAGTTTAGTGTATAAAACTATGATGATTAAGGAGTCCAGCAGGTCAGGTCATAGACAGCTGAATGGAAATCTCCAGTTGAAGCTGGGAAATTTTGCCACCAGAAGAGAAAAATTAGTGCTATTACAAAACAATAAATAAGAGAGCCCCTCACTGCGGTCACCTGGGTTGAGTTTTTGGTTGTGGGGTATGAATTACGTGTTTTCAGTCACCACTTCACACAATCACCATTTTACTTTGGAAGATACTGGGAGGAAAAAATAATACTTGAAAGAGCAGCGAGAAGAGCTGCAGCTACTCTGCTCAAATCTCAGAGGCCAACCTCCAGGTCATACTCTTTTTTGCTTCCTAGCTCTAAGAAAAGATTTCCAGCTCTGATCCCATTTCGTGCAGCACTTAGTAGAAAGCTTCAGACACAGGTGTTGCTTCATGTATCTGATGAGAGAGGTCCAAGGTCTTGTATGCAGTGTTATGGATGTGAGGGATCCACTTTCTCCCATACATTGGGCAGGGAAGGTCGCAGGGACCTTCCTTTCCCAGAGCCTCATGCTTGGTAGGGCAGGATTTGCATCTTGCAGTGGGTACGTCCTTTTCCCAGCTCTGGCCCTTGACATCTATAGCCATGGGGCTTACAGAAAAGTAGAGCATTACATTCAGCATCATTTTTTAAGAAATGGCATCACTTAAAAGATCAGGAATTGGTAGAGTTTTGTTTGCGAAAGTCATTTAGCGGAGGAACATCAAACTATGGTCTCACAGAAGTGCTCTATGGCAGACAAATCACATTATGCTCAAAGGATATAGTCATAGCAGGTCTCTTCAGGGATGGCAGCTGTCTTATGAACTTTGGGGATCCCTAACTGAGATGTTTTCAGACAAGTTACCCTTAGACTTTCTAAGCATATGGGGTTTTATCTGTAAATGAGAGGTAAGGCCTTTTTAGTTGGTTGGTTGGGTTTTTTGGGGTTTTGTTTCTGTTATTGTTTTTTACCAGGTATGTATGTTGTGAGATAGGGAGGTGCTCAGGAATGAGGCCATTAAGTAGATTAATTAGAGGTCTCTAAATGTGAAGTTGTTATCATCTGAGCATTGCTTTCAATTAAATTAAACATGAGGAGAAGCTTTCCAAATAGAGGATAAAGGATGGGATCCTGTGCTCTTTTGAGCACACTGGCATGACTCCAGCAAAGCACTTAATCACTTGCTTAACTTCCTGTATTTGAAGGCAATTGAAACTACTCACATACCTTAATTTTAAGCATGTACTTAAGTATCTGCTGGAGTAGCATCAAAGGCCCAGCACCATTACTGAGCACCAAATAAAGGCAGAGGTGGAAGAAGTTCAGACCCACCAGATGGTACAAGGCCATGGGAGAACAGGCAGAAAACACCAACACTGTTGGGGCATATAGTGGCATTGATTGTTTTGAAGCAAGACTCCCCCCTTGCAGTCTATTTAACAATTAACATTGCAATATGATTTTTAGTGTTTAAATCATCAGCTTCATTTTGAGAGCTCATACGGTTGTGATAACTCCAGGGATGGAAATATTTCATAATCATAACATGGTGTCCTTCTTGGATGAATAATCAATTCCATAGAGAAAACTGCTCGTCTACTACATTGCTGAAAGCCTACCAGCTACACTGTGTTGATACAATATAATAAGGGTGTTATTTATTCAGCTGTTTCAAATAAAGCAACTCATCCATCGATTTTGAGAGGTTGGCCATTTTTTTTATTGCACTCTTGCTTTTAAGACAATTGTAACAAAATGAGATGCAGGTCGATGTTTTTTTTTTTTTTTTTTTGCTTTGAAAAGATAATTTGTGCCAAAAACAGTATCACCATTTCCTTTTTCCTATGTACCATCTACCTGGGAAAAGTCAGATTTAACAATTTCAAGCATTACAAGACCACTGCAGAAGAGAATTCTATAACTTATTTCATTTTTTTCAAGGAATATAACAGAGATTCAACTTGTTTTGTGAAATTTAAAGGATTAAAAATAGGTAAAGAAAGACTTTCCCATCATGCCAGAAATGTAGCTGCTAAATGGTAAAAGGCAAGCATATGTTCTTCCATCCAGGCAGTTAATGTGAAACTTTGCATGGTTTAGTTAAGTGTATATTATACATTTTAATGCATTACTGGTGCATGGCTTATGCTGGATAAGACTGAAGCTTGGATATGATCCCAGGTATGGCTGGAGTACGAACGAGTAATATTTTAATTAAATATACCATTTTACACAAACGAACCTGAAATGTAATTCGGCTAACGAAATATTTCCCCAGATAGATTAGTAGGCAGCGTGCTGCATCCATGGTGTGTGACTGCAGATGGACTGTGAGCGCCTAGGGTGGTCTCAGAAGAACCATTTGATCATTTTATTACCTATGTTGATACACAAATATGGATGCCGGCCAAACATCTTAGCCAGGCTAGTATTCTAATATAATTTACAATATGTGTTTGGCTCCATTTTGCTCATTGAATGAAACTGTTGAGATGTAACAGATTGAATCAGCTTTTGGAGCCTTCTTTGTACTTCTCTACAGGTGAGGAATTTTGTGTCTGTAAGAGCATACATGCTTAAGTGTGCATTAACCTCGCCGTCCTAATACCTATCATGAGAGATACTCTAACTAAGCCTAGAAAGCTCTGAGAGGTGGAAGCTTGGTGGGAATTGCCTGCTCAGCTAGGATGAAGCAGTGTCCCTCTGCTTTCATCTCAGTGCAGGGGGTCCCTGCTGGTGCCATGGGCTGCATTCGCGAGGGGTTGCAGAGTTGGCATCTCTCTGCTGTGCGATGGAGTAACTCAGGCTCTTTGCTGTGTTATGTCACATAGCTGGAGAAGAAAAGCGGTGTCACACATTCAGACCAGAGCTGAGAGTCTGATGCTACCAACCCTTGATCAGACCAGTCATCCCACCGATGTTATTGTCTGGATAACTGCTGAGACTGGACAACAGCATTGGCCTTTTGTTGGATTTCCCTACTATTTGCTTGACTGTACCTCCTCTAGTAAGAAGTTGACTTAAGTTCATCTTTTTTTGTACCAAAGTCCAGGCTGCAATCTAAAAGCCCCGTTTGAGGATTAAACAGCATCCCTGACATCGCTGCAGTTACAGGGAATCATGGGAGCACCAGGGGTTAATTCCTGAATCGAAGATCTGTGATTGAATTCTCCATGCTTAGGAGTGGAGACATCATTTTGCCCTGTTGGGTGGAGGATCCTTCTCCTCCCTGCCCAGCCAGTCTAGCTGCTAAGTAGACAGGACAGAAGCCCTTTGCAGCCCCCGCTCCTCACAGGCTGTTCCTGCTCCTCCTTCTAGAGGCATGGGGCCAGCAGGGAACAAATACTTCCTCCCTGCCCTTATACATCAAAGCCTATGACCATCTGATTAATTAAAGTATTTTTATGGTCCCATTGCTAGGGGTATCTGGGCATGTCACAGTCTTTAGTGTATGTGTCTGTAAAGAAATGGTATGAGGTAGGGAAATGACGTTATCCCTCTTCTACTGATGGAGACCTGGAACTAATGACTTTCTTGAGATCCCAGAGGAAGTGTTGCAGAGTGTGGATTCCCATGCCTATCTGTCATATCTTAGGCTAGTACTGTAAGCGTCAGACCATCCTTTCCATCTTTCACTCTAGCCTCAGCTGGAGATTACTGGTGCTTTTTTAATAAAAGGAAGAAAACGTAGCCTTTAAGATAATATGTATTTACAGTGTATGTCAGATCATCTGCTGGTGAAAAAAAAACAAAAGTAGATGAGAAAGATGTATAAAACACATTTTAATGGCAAATCTTTTAGTTCATCATTTCCCGTATACAAATGGTGTAATATTTATCCCAGGTGCTCATATGTGGTGTTGTATTTATAAAGATAATTGGAAAAACATGTTCTGAGTAAAGGTAATAGACATGCAGGCAGTAGGTCCTTCAGGGTATAAGTACTCTTGGGGGAGGTATATGTGTATTATACACAATCAGTAGAACAGTTTCCATAGGAAAAAGCCTTTTGAATAAGAAGTAAGTTAACTGCTTATCCGATGATGGCTGTTTTTCAAAGTGCAATATGTTGGTGTGTATTTTTCTGTTGTTTGATTTGTATTCCTGTTGAGCCAGACCACACTTTCTGTTCAGCATCTTCAAGGTTAGTGGACTATTTTGTTGCACAGGGAGGAAAGAAACTATTGCTCCATCTCTGGAGAGAAACGAGCTCAGTTTATCAGGGCATCTTGTTTACCAAGATTCTTCCTGAGCAGATGCTTTAATAAACCCAATTTCAATCTACAGAAAACGTTTACAGATGAGTTTTGAGTCCTGTAAAAAAAGACTTTTTAATGAAAAATGATCCAGACTTATTTTTCTATACATCCATTAGCCTTTTTTGATTTAGCTGTAGGAGTACCAAGCAACATCCATCCATCAAGCATGTTGTATTACAATCATAGATCTCATTTCTTCTCAGTTTCACTACATCTTACAGGTCAAGGACTCAAATAGCCAGCTTCCCATAGCAGGAGCAAATTCTTGCTCTTATGGATCCTTCTACACGTGTATCTCTCTTACGTCCCTCATGCCATGCAGACTAAGTAGATAGCTGGCATTTATAGGGAGCTTGTCATGCACTTAGCATCTCTATGTCCACCCTGTCCAAAAAATTGCAGAGTGGTGGAGTGGTATGGTTAGCACTCCGACTGCCCAGGGTGACTTGGCTTGAGGTTACAGCCCAGTTCAAATCCAGCTGATCACGAGACTGAAGTCTGCAAAGGAGAAGGAATTCCAGAGATCATCAGAACTCAAAATTTTACCTTTAGCTTTTCTCCAGGTAGTTTTGTGAACCTCCAAGGACAGTAAAATGCTGATGATGGCACAACAACACAGTCTGCTCCTGTAGATTAACAGTATCCCATTTACCTCCAAGGCACATCAAAGCCTGGCAGAGAAGAGTTTAAACACCAGTTCAGACACATGCCAAGAGGTGTCTCTAGCTAACACAGTTTTAAATGACTATTCATGCCAGAAATGGCCAAAAATTACCAAAGACAGATGAACACAATGCAGCATTCTCACATCTGCATTAGCCATGCCAGTTTAGCGGGCCAAAAAGCTCTGGGTTCTTGCATTAACAGCTGATGGCAACCCTGCTCTGCCGGAGGAGAGCAGTAGGGTTGTGCTACGAATAAACCAGTGAGAGTACAATGTGTGCTGCAGGGAAGGATGAAAAAGGACATAGCGCTTGAACTTTTCAGGGGGATGAGTAATGGGACAGAACTGTCTTGAGATGGGGTTTGCAGAAATAAATACTTCCTAGAGCATGACATGAAGGTAAAATAATTGCAAGAGCTTTCAGAGAGCTTGAATCCAATTAATGTGTCATAAGAAATTATTTCCAGCCTTGTCAGCCATTTTAAACTTATCTGCCATCTGTTAGAGAAACTTAGAATCTTTGGGTAAACTGCTAATCAGGAAAGCAGCGTTTCATACCTATTCCCTCTCTCTGCACTTTCCCTGCCCCAGCAGGCTGGCACAGATTTTCCCTTTTATGAGGGCTTCAGATGGATGAGAGGCAGGAGGGAGAGTGAGAAATCCTAACAATCCCTTGAAAGCCATGAACTCAGTATAAATATCAGGAAAGGAAGAAAAGTAGGAGCCATCCTATGTCATCTATGAGGTATACGCAGAGCAGGTAGTATAGCAGCCTTGGAAAATAACTGACTTCTGATCAATCAGGATCTTACCATTGTACTCAGAGAAACTGAACCTACAACATTTAGGGACAAATGAGATGCTCCAGAAGGTTACAGAGGCACAGGATGTGTGCATGAGCAGAGCACCTAACATCCCCAGCTGAAAGCAGTGGCCAGTGACTTTGCCACAAGCCTCTCTCAAGCATTTGGAGGTGGTCCCTTGCCCTGACTGTCCTTTTGGTCTGAGACCAGAACTGCAGCACACAGGTGGATGGCAGGACTTGCTCAGAGAGACACGAATGCTCAGCATCAAAGCCAGGAGGAGAACGTGGGTCCTCTGGTCCATGCCCTCTTCAGTGAGACATATCATTATCCCAGTCCTTGCCTATGTTCTGCATTTATATTTTTTTCTGTATTTTCAGTTTTCCTGCAGGAATTGGCTTTGAGTAAATTCTAAGTAGGCTGGTATTTATCACCTTTTTTTTTTTTTTTTTCTGATGATAACGGCACAGCTTTTTCCTATTTTAATGTAGGAGAGCAACTTTAACACTGTCTAGAAGTCGTCTGTGTTTCCATATTCTCTATGAGAGCATATTACAAGACGGCTGAGTGCCTGAAGCACTTTGATTTCTGTTTTCCTCCTGCAGATTGTCGATGGCAAACTGTGGTTCCAGTTGGACTGTGGAAGTGGCCCAGGGATCTTGGGAATTTCTGGCAGGGCTGTTAATGATGGAAGCTGGCATTCGGTCTTTCTGGAGCTGAATCGTAATTTCACGAGCTTGTCCCTGGACGACAGCTACGTGGAGCGCCGCAAAGCCCCCCTCTATTTCCAGACCCTCAGCACGGATAGCTCCGTCTACTTTGGCGCCCAGGTCCAAGTGGATAACGTCCGCAGCCTGACCGACAAGAGAACAACACAGGTCTTGAGTGGCTTTCAGGGCTGCCTGGATTCAGTTGTCCTGAATAACAACGAGCTGCCCCTCCAAAACAAGCGCAGCAGCTTTGCAGAAGTGGTTGGTCTGACGGAATTGAAGCTTGGCTGCGTTCTCTACCCTGATGCCTGCGAGAGGCATCCCTGCCAGAACAGCGGCACCTGTACCAGCGTGCCATCTGGTGGTAAATATTTTTCATTACTTTATGGGTGTCCCCCCCCCCATTTTCCTCTACAATTTATTGCCAGAGATGGTTTTATGCAGCAACATGCTCGAAAAATCTCATGAACTCTATAAAACTCTGATAGGTATTGCAAATTGTGTAAAAGCTGTTTGCTTTATAAATAACCGTGAAAGGGTGCCCCTTCTCATTGCGTTAGTGTTCCAGGAGGAAATTGATTTATTGGCTGTTAGGATAATCCTGTTTCTGCAGAAACCAATAGAATTGCAATTACTGTAATGCTCAGCTGGATTTTTCAGGATCCATTTACAGCATCGAAGTCTGTACACAAAGATGGTGATTTCAAATGTCCATCACAGATGTAATGGCACTGTTACCTTTCTCTATTTCTGAAGCTGTCGCAAATAATTACTGAGCTGTCCACAAACACCTTGGTCCTTTTGTAAGTGAGTAATTTGATTATATGTCTGCGTGGAAAGTAGCGAGTCCACCCCATTATAAA
>NW_010130109.1:0-15298 GCF_000699245.1 Pterocles gutturalis
GCAAGATCTGCCCTTGGTGAAGCCATGCTTTCTTCTTACTTGTTCTGTATTTTCCCCCATTTGTTACTTGTAAAAACATGAAGGCTCCCTAGAGATTCAGACAATCATAACTTGCATTTCAACAATGCTTCTCTCTTCGTTTATTCATGTGTTTCAGTCCAAATAGGACCAATGTTAAATCAACATGTGCTCTTCCACTATTATATATAGAATAGGTTCTATCAGTTTGAAACATCAACGATTTGAAATATTTTACATTGTTTCTTAGTATCTTTCATTGCTATGAGCATTATGGTGCATTTTAAAAATGAGGTAGAGGATTCAGTACTGAAAGTGTGTTAGCGTTAAGGCTGGTAAAATGAAGCCAGTTTGACTTCGAGCTAAAGCAATTTTTTAGCTGTTCCAATCCTGCTTATTTCTCAAAACTGATCTTTTTACTATACAAATAAAACTGATTTTTTTTCCCCCTCAGGTTATTATTTTTATCAGATTATATACGATAAGAAGTAGGATGTAAAACCTATGTTGGTTGTTTAACCTTTACTCTGGAAGTTTTTACACCTTTCTAGTGCTATAGGTATGATAGCCATGTGCCTGTCAGCTCCATGGGAGTGGCAGAGCAGTACCTATGCCTGCTTTGCAGGTAAGAAAACTGAGGCAAAAGATAATTTTTCAGTATTAATCTCCTGTCTTATACTGATTTGATAATTTTCTTGCCTTTCCCTAACTGCCAGGCTCCTAAGCTAGGCTGTCTCAGAATTTCATCACATACTCGGTGCTGGATGCTTTCAAAGTCCCAGTTTACCTTCAGTATGCATGTGTGGACACCCAGTAAAGGAAAACTTCTACTCCCCATTTCCCCCCTAATTCTTGAAAGAATTCTTACACTTTACTGAAAGGCGAGAGGGGCAAAGCACATTTTTCAGATCCACATGGTTGGTGGAATACAGAGGAGATGGTGAAATCCATCTTTCTGCTTATGGTTTTTCACACAAGTTAAAGAAACACTTTCCATAAAAACAAGAAAAAAAAAAAAGGGACTTTAAAAAAAACACAACAGAGGCAGACAAAAACTTGAAGACATACTGTCCCTGTTCACCTAAAATTAATCTTTAACTGCTTCTTTACACAAAATAGACCCCATTTTCTTTTGTTTTGCGCTAATGTTGTCCTAAAAGAACATTAACGTACAGAAGTTCACAGCCTTATGAAGACTGATTACTTGATCTCATATGGGCCTACAGCTCCCACCCAGGGGTTCAGTGGGGTACAGCCAGCAAGCATATTCTCCTCCTAAAGCCTCTGCTAGACCTTTTTATTTCCAAAAAGAGGGAAAAGTAAGAAAAATGAAATATCATTAGAAAAAACATCCTGCAGTTTAATTGAAATGGCAAATGCAAAGTTAAAAAAAAATAGAAAAGCTACACATCATGAAAGATCAAACAGTAGAATAAATATATATACAGATAGCGGTTTTCAAAATATTATCTTAAAACATATAACAACTCTCAGGAAAATGACAAGCAATACTAATAGAGACATTCGGTTTAAACATTTGATATTTTAATTTAAAAATATACTTTCTCTTCTGTATTTATTTCAGGAAAACATGGGCTCATGCTGTAAAGTTCTGGTATTAGTATAGTCTCTTTATTGTTCCTTTGGAAACAAAAGCGTACGATTTTTGCTGTTCATTTCTTCACTTACGGAACACAGCTGGGTTCTGTGTCCAAAGAGGGAGCAGATCACTCTGCAGAATGTCTTCTGGGAAAATGGGAATCTAAATTAGATGTGTTGATTCAGACTCAACCTTTTAAAAAATTACTTCATCATATCCATTTTTGTTAACAAGCAGAATGCCTTCACTGATGCTTTATCTTCTCTTGAGCTTCTCTTATTTTTGAAGCTACTGTGTTTTCAGTGTGATGTTTGCTTCCAAGGGTTTTTTTTCCTCATTCTGATCATGTAAACTGGTAGAGAGCAAGACAGTCATCCCTACCATACAGTTCTGCTGCTTTTTGCCAACAGATGTATGGCAGGTACAATTTCTGTGCTGTCGAGAGCACAGAAAGCATACTTGTTATTTTACGAACAGTAGGACTCCTGAGATATAAAAAACAAATCTATTCTTCAAATGTTAACAATGAAGGTCTTGAACTTTGCATCTTTTAGATGATGGCTCTTCCACCTTCAGTGCTTCTGAATTACTGGAATCAGATTTGCCCTTATCCAAGACCACAGTTATACCAGATAGAAGGTACCCTCCACCTCCACTCATAGTCAGTTTCGGATGGCTTCGATCTGGTAAGACCTTTAAAAAAAACAAAACCCAAACCAAACAAAAGACCAAGTAAAAAGTCACTCTATATGTACACATAAGATTGTGTAATTTAAGCTTCCATACAAGATGTATTTTTTTTTCCCAGCTACCACAACAAACAGCCATTTGGAAAGTGTATTTATCTTTACAGGACAAAGTATTTGCATACCAGTTATGGGAATACATAAGACTACAGGCTCCTGCCTTACTGATTACTTTCTCATGGCATTTCCAGCAAAACTGTAAATTCCATGTTTGGGATACATGAAAGTCTCACTAATGTGTTCATAACTGGCATACCTTGCAAGAAACCACAGCTCGTCTAACACAACAGCGTTAAGTAATACAGTAACTTCCAGTTCTGTCACTATGATCTTTACGTAGCTGCTCTTGAAGGTGACATAGCAGTGAACAACCACTTTCAGCTACATTGTACTTTTCTATAAAAGCCTTCTCTTCAGTTATGCTCCCTCCTTGCTTTGACTGCCCACTCAGGTCTAAGCTGATTTACATGTGGTCAGGAGACTGTGCAGTATTGTTCATAACTGCACTTGGACATAGCAACCCTGGACAAGCCAAACTGGTGTGAACATCATCTATCAATCTCCTAATCATTCCCAATTTGGTTGCCTGATCAATAGTCATTAATCATGGCCTTCGATGACTTCAATTAAGTCATCCCATAAATAGTAATTCCTTACAGACTGCAGAAGCCTATAAACAAGGAGAAAGTCAGTAAAATGCAAGAACCTCTTCAGAGGTGGTGAGCTGCTTAGAAATCAGACATGCTTCTGCTTCTTCATAGGTGAGAGGGTACTCCACATTTGCAAACAATTTGTTCCAACAAAGTCAGTCAAAGTGGTTTTTTTCACTGTGGAGATATTTTCCCCATCTCATGTCGTGTTCATTGTTCAGTTCCCAGACTGGGAACTTGTTGTTACCTTAGTTCCAGTAAGCGTGTTATTTGAAGACACTGGCTTTGTAAGTCACCATTCTTACCATTACAATTTTTTTTCACCTAACAAACCAACTGGAAATTAATAAACACTTCTAACTCAGTCAGTCCAAAACCCATTATTTTCAGAGAGTGTTTCACTCCCAGAATTCATGCAGTTTTGACAGCTAATTACTGCAATCCTTACCTGGTAGTTTCGTAGCCAGGTTTCAGACAGCTTTAGGTTAATAACACCACCTTTTTCCCTCAGTTTTGTGTAACATTCTAATAATGGCTTAAAAAAAACAAATAGCAGGTTATACAGCAGAATAGTCTCAAACTTGAACTATAACAGCTAAAATAACACACTTGATTTACCTCTTTATACTGGCAGTAGACAACAAAAGGCCTTGAAGGAGCAACAAATTCCAGTAAGGAAAGCAGTAAAGGAGTGGGGTGAAACTTGCTGGCTACGATTAAGCTGCAAAAGAAATTTCATGCGCATTAGTTTTCTGCTTCTAAAACCTATTAATCAAGTGACATTTTCTCCTACTTAGCACAGCAATCAATTATAGCTTAAATGTTGCTAATCAGCATGTTTTCATGGCTCTAACAACTCCCCAAATATAAAAACAAATCACAATTTCCTACTTGCATAATTAAGAGGATAAAACACTTGTGCCCTAAAGTGCAATATATCAAATGCATTGCAGAAGCACTCTTCAGCTGTGTTGAGCTTCACAGTAATTCTTACAAACCAAGAATTTGCATGCTGCTTTCTATACCCTAAGGCCATTGTCCAAATATAATTTAAATTTTGTGACTCCTAATTGTTGCTTAGAACGTAACCTCAGTCATGATTCTTTACACTGGGTAATCTTTATGAAGTACAGTTTTATATAAAAAAGTTATTAAAGAGAAAACAATCCCTTAATGGGCATGACTCAAAATCTTTTTAAAATAAATTATGTCCTTGCCACCTTAAAGGCTTCTTATTTTATTCTTCATCCTCATTTTAATATCACAGTATAACTCGTTTACAGATGCTTAAGATTCTCTACAGGTATCTAGAGTTTTTATTAAAAAAAATCACTGGTAAACTATACCGCAAGAAATGGTTAAGATTCAATGAGTTAGTAAGTTGTACTTGTGCAGAAAGAATGGGATAATTAAACTACTTCTCTAATACACAGTTACTATATGAAAAGACCCACCAATTAATTAACATTTGTTCTCCAGGGGAATGTACAGCACTGGAGATACCATCAAACTTACCTAACAAAAGGGAGATAAAAACTCATGTTCAATTTTCTAAACACAATGGAGATAAAGAAGCGAGAGAACTCTTTTACAGTTGTTTCCATTTTGCTTTTCTGATGGCCATGGCCTTGAAAGCTACAGATTTAGCCCTAATTCCAAACTTCAAAAAATTTGTGCTTGGTAATTAACCAAGTGGACCATAACGAAAAAAGTCTCCAGACTCTGCCTCAGAAGGGTTGAAATGCTGCATTGACACTGCAAGGAGCTCTGCCAGACAACAGGATGGTGAGAGATGAGAGAGGCTGTGAAAAATCAAATTCTGTTCTCTCATATGGCAGCACATATTGCTGTCAGCAGGTGGTCTGGCCAGCCACAAAATTAATGTAATGGCTGAGAGGGGAGAAGAAAGAGGTACAGGAAGGGCATGAAAGGGTAGGGAGAAGGCGTGTGGTCTAATTCTGAACACAAGGAATGTCTATAAACTTTTCTGATACAATGAAAGTGGAAATTGAATAGTCTATCTTAAAAAAGCCTTCTTTAGAAGAATACCAAATCCCTAATGAATGCCTTCCTTTTTCCCCCTTAAAGGCCTACAAAAGACTTAAATTCTCATAAATGGAATTGAACAAATACGTCCAGTAGGACTGTTTTACCATGTAACAGCCCAGAAGACATAAATGTTAGTAAAATTCTATCTTCCACGTTAAGTAGTAAATGTTGTACGATTCAGGACCTCAACAAGTAATTCTCCTAAAGTTGGTGCCCATCTTTACCTAATGACAGTTTTTCTTTACTCTCACAGTAAGTCCTAATCCTTTTCCCCACCTCCAATATTAACCAGCTTTTACCTATCCTTTCCCTGTTTCTTGCAAAACAGAACAAAATCCTACTGTCTCTGCCTGCTTCTACTCATGTGCCAAGTCATTAGTTTGAAGCATTTCTTTATTCCATGCCAATTTTTCCTGGCTTAGCAGTATATGTTCCCTATGGTTCTTGATCTAAACAAATGGTGGGCTATAAAAGGCAAGGTGACAAAAGATGATCCTGACTCAGCCATCTGGCACAGTGCCTTCAGGCAACCACAAACTTCTCTTCCCCCCCATCATGCTGAAGGCCTCCTAGAGCAAGAACTCACTCATCCCTTTTCAAGTGTATAATTTGTTACAGCT
The DNA here is from genome assembly GCF_000699245.1 of Pterocles gutturalis. NCBI lineage: Eukaryota > Metazoa > Chordata > Aves > Pterocliformes > Pteroclidae > Pterocles > Pterocles gutturalis. The sequence goes on from NW_010130109.1 coordinate 5,684, forward strand.
TTCATGCATTACAAAGAACAAAAGAAATACAGAAGTGACTGAAAACAAGCAAACAAGATACAAATACTGAACAAGCTTCCTTGAACTCAAACTTAGCAACCAAATATACTATTTTACACTACAGAAAACGTCAAGTAAAGTCAAGTATTACTTTTCACCTTGCCAGACCATGCACAGACATTAATTATAACGATGGGTGCAGGAGACAGCGATAAAACCAGAACAAAACACTACCACTGTCTAGGCAGCTTAATGGTCACCCACAGGCATCACCAGTGGTGCTGCTGCTGCCAAACTAATGCTCAGTACTTGTACAAACCTCCTTTACCATGTCATTGCTTCAGAGGACACAGAATGACCTGTGTCTGCACCTGCAGAAAAGGCTAATACTACCATTTAAATATACTAAATGAGATGTACTAAAATATGAATGAGCATGAATTAAAACATTTCATAATAACAAGCATTTAAACATAACCAATAAATGCGTATTAAAATTTATCCAAGCAGAAAGGTTTTATTCCCAGTGAGCCAATATTCTTAGGAGGAAGAAATGAATATGTTATTAAATTAAATCAATGTTACTTGATTAACTCAAATCACTTCTGCATTTGCTAAGAACATAATGGAAAAGTCACAACCACCAAATGCTCTTACAGTATTGTGGGGCTGAATCTCTAGGAATACATTTAACATATTTGTTTTAAACTTCTGATATTAAATCTTCATGTCAAATCAATCCTGGCTAAAGCAGGGAAAATGAAGTTATGTGTTTTTTTCCTGTGTAAAAAAGAAATTAGTTTCTAAAAACAAGCCAACAAAACTCCAAAACAACAAACTTAGTTCCAATTTAATACACTTAAAACCTCAGGTTCTACTTTGCCAGTTAGAATCCTGTGATTTTTATCAGCAGTCATTTTGTATTAAATTCTACCTGGATTCTCTTTATTTTTGGATTTTTTTTTTAATATGTACTCATAGCTAGTCAGGAAACTGTGACTTTTAGATCATTAAATTTCAAACCATTTGAATAACAGAAAAAAACCTAAACCAGGTAAGAACCAAACAAGACCTGAGACACACATGGGTTGACTGCTTGCTTGTAAATATTAAGAAAAAAATTATTTTTAAAACAGAGCTTTTATTTGTTTCAAAGGAAATTATTTTCTGCAGATGTGTTTTCAAACAGAAGACCCTTCCGACTACAAACAAACTCACCCATCAGCATTCTTCTCTCTCAACAAAGCAGCAGCTTCTATTAGCTTTTTCCTTCTCTCCCACTGTTTTCTTTGCTTCTCCCGAACCTTTGAACAACAAAACAAATAGTGTGCATTCTAACTGGTAACTATAGATTGGATCACTGTTGCATGGAATGAATTTTCATTTTTGCATCTTAGATGGCTTAATGTAAGACAAAAGACAACTTCCAGAGTTCCATTTTAACACCTGAGTAAGCTGTCTGATTTTCAGCATGTCTCATTCAGACAGTGGAATTTTAAGTACAAAGACATTGTAAAACTTGAATTGCCACAATAAATATTCTTACATTTTCTTTATTTTCTTTTTCTTTGTTCTCTTTAAATTCTACATCTTCAGCATTAATGTCCATTGTTTCTTGCTCTTCTGTTTGGTTGATCTCCATAGCTGCTTCAGTAGTAGGTTCCTCTTCTGCTTCCTGTAGGGAAGTCTGCTTCTCATCAGTCAATCCATTGCTTTCTTCTTCCATCAGTGTGTTATCTTCCGGTTCTGAAGGCAGAGACTCTGTGGAAAATGTCCCAGAGAGGAGACTATCCACTTTGCTGAGAGGAAATTCATGAAGATTATCGAAAAAAAGTTTTGGAAATCCAAAACAACTGGTAGCAGCTCTAACAGGTCCCCCTCCTGGATACATCTGAATAATGGATCCATAGCCTATGAGAGCAAAAGAATCAAAAACATAATGGAAAGCTGGAATTTCTTAAAATGCTTAAATTTTCTAAATTCCTAAAATGCTTAAATGAAGCATTCATTTAAGAATAAGTAAGTAAATTGCCTGCTCTTAATCTAACCTTCAACAAATCTAACAGGCTGCTTAAGTATGCCTCAAGGCAGAAAATCATTATTGCAAAGACAACAGTTTCTGCAACTCAAAAGGACAAAGTAACTCAAACATTACGCATGTATCACACACGTATTCAGGATTAGCACGGAATATATAAGTGACAGATTGTTAGAAAAGCTAATTTAATTCAGAGTTAAAAGACAAAATTTTCTACAGTATTTGTTACTTATAACTATGGAGTGGTTTTGATAAAAAGTAAAAGTAACAGCATTAATAGGCAAGGAATTTCTTCAACATCCAGACTCTAAAGGTAGAGATGTCATATGTTTAAACAAACTAAAAAGGACTTTTCAATAGTTGTACTGAAATTGTATCTTAATTTATTTCAGAAAGTATGCCTCTGGCCAAAAGTTGCTGAAACAAAAACAATTTATAGTACAACTGCCTGTGTGCTTCTCAGCCAACAGATGGCACTTCTGGATGCTCAACATTACATCACACTTCCTACCTTTCTAGGCTTCCGGAACGTAATTGTAACCTCTGTCTAGCATCTTTGAATGATCTATGATGAAACTAATTAACTTATTTTGAAAAATAAACAAGTCAAACTTTACCTAGAATATGCTCAAGAAATGTCATATACTACTTTTAAAGTACACATTGTGCAGACGTTAAATCTCTGGCGCAGTGAACAAGAAAAATGAGAATATTTTCAGTGCTGCGGGCTGTCTGAATTCCAGTGTTACTATTCCTGTTTTCTGCCATTCATTTGCCTGGACTTTCCAGGTGCCTGGGAAGAATCTGCATTAATGCTCCTTACAGTCTTTTCCGAACACAATGTCATTATGCTAAGACAGAAACTAAAATAAATCTACATACAGTGATGTCAACTTTTAAATTTCACGGTTTTTTAAATAGTGAAAAATAAATCCAACTGAAATATTCAAAATACAACTTTCTCCAATGGAAAAACAAGTATCTCTTTGAATACTGGAGACAGTAAAAGTAGATTTGAGAAACTGAGAAAGTATTTTGAAGTACTGCATTTAGCAATATCACAGAGACATGTATTTAAGTTTCAAGTAAGTCCTCAGTCTGGATGTTACTAAAGCTACTGTGTCACTTACCTCCCATTCGTTCCATCACCGCACCCAGCACGAGGCCTGCACATGTTTCCATGACAATCATCTTGTTGCCAGCACGGATGTTTCCTAGAGTCAGCATCTGAGCTAGGGTGTCATATCGCAAGTGGCTAGAAGGCAGAGGGTTTTAAGAAATATCAGATTAATTTTCTTACCATTAGAAACACTGTGTATTAGCTCAGGAGCCTGTCAAAGAAAAGTTGGATTACAGGTAGATTTTCAGGAACAGCATCAGCAGCCTTCAGAGTAACCATGCAGGAACTCGCAATTAACCATCTGGTAATAAAGAAGCACTTGAGCCAGACCCAGCTCTTCCCAGCAAGAAATTAGCAGGGAATGGGTGTTTAGGCTTACAAAAAAAATAGCAAAAGTAGGATTTGACGTTGGGTGCACATAATAAAATGCACACCTCATGCTGTGCCAGTCAGACAAAATATTTTAAAAACTTTTCATTTTTTTGTTGTTCTCTCTAACATGCCTGTTTTGTAAAGAATAAATGGTATTTGAATGCATTTCCTAATCCAGTAAGGTATCCTTCATGATTTTCATCTGTTTCGCAGTAGCAGGCACCACCTGTAATCCAGAATCAAAACCTAACCCTGCTGGCTGCAGCACATGCACTGAAGAGACTCAGTGGTGGCCAAGGAAATTACAATCTTAATAGACAAATAAAGCCAAAAGAAGGAGATGGGGGAAGGAGAATGAAAAAGGTTTGAGAAGCCTTAAATAACATAAATTTGAGGTTTTTAAGTCTCAGCATCTTAGATCGACTTTCACTACTTGAAAAACAATCAGTCCCTTGTAAACAATGCCTGAAATAATGTATCATTTCATTTAGGTAAGTGAAAATCAAATGCTGCTAGATCTCTGTCATCATTGCCCTCCCCCTCTCCTGCCCCCCAGTGTTAACCACATGTTTTTTAAATTCCGGAGACTTCTGATTAAGATTTTGAATCCGTAACACATTAAAGACAAAAATTCCTGCCTCTGGTAGGTGGCTTGTTATTCTGATTACTGAGCCAGAAAACAGAGTCAACACGCCACTGACCAAAACCAGGTAAGAGATACCTCTGAAAATGTGAAGAGCCTCTGTCTACATAGGTATTTAGCAAGATGGTGGAGGTAGGGAAATAGTAAAAGCTGATGCTGCATGCAAAAGTTTTCCTCTCCCAACGGCATATTGATTAATTTTCTATGTGACATTTTTAATTAGTTTACAATCTTTCCATTACCATGAAAAAAAGAAATGTGATGAGTACTTGGTGTAACACAAGTATTTTGAAAAATATTAAAATCCATTATAATTTGAAACAAGAAACGAAACTTACTTTATTTTTCCAGGTTCCCTTGCATAATACATTGTTGAAAGAATGCGAGTGGATGGTTTTACAATTGTAATAACTGCCTCATACCTGTGAGAAACACATAGTAGTAGTCTTATTTCAAGATCAACAAATTAGAGAACTACTAAATTTTCCAAATTTTAAAATTCACTTACTTTTTTTTCTTCTTCTTTATGTATTTATCTTGAGCAAATTCTGTTTTGTCTCTGAATGTTGTACTGTTCTCTATTAACTGTTGAACTATTTCCTTGGGAAAAAAAAATTACTTTTTATTATAGCTGGTATTTATATCTCATTAATTTCATATGCAGTATTTTTTAAACAACACTGAAAATATTTTTTTCCAGTAGAGGCATGTATACCATTAACTTTAACTGACATTAATGGTAAAGTAAATTTCTATTAATTAACATGATAAGTGAGGCACTACTCTGACTATGTGCAGGAATTTAAACATATACTTTTGTCCCAAGGTGTTCTTTAATTACACAATGCCAGCATAAAAATTATAAAACTGAAAATGCTTATTCTGGAAACAGGGTATTTTGTGGTGAAGGAGTCAGGTGCCAGAACTAACTCATGAGAGAGGGTAGATTCAGATGACCAGAAGAAAAACAGGATTGTTTCTTTCAGCATCAGAAAGTCATTACTTCAGCCCTTACTGTAAAGCCTCAGTACCTAAATATTCTTATCCCATGATGAATGGGAATGAGACTACCTTGCTTTCTCTAAGTGATTAGCTACTTTTATTAGCCTGTGCCTAGAATGAGGCAGAGTTATGTTTATTGGCAGTTATTTTGGAACAACTGACATATATTCTGTCAGTCCAGCATTCCCCATAGTAACCGGATTGCGTGACATTACCCTAAGTCCTGTGTGAAGCTATACAGGCAAAAATATTGTACAAAAACAAAACAAGGACCCTGATGTCTTATGTAAGATTTAATCCAACTCCCTCTTTGAGTCTCTTGTCTGACTTTAGCATCGCTATCTCTGAGGGCATCTTTTTTTCCATTTTGTGCTAGATCTTCCCCTATACTCTGGATATTTATCAGACATGATCCCTTACCCCACTTAATCTCATCTGCAAACAAGCCAAAGGAAAGCTGCAGCACTATGCAATGCTCCAGGAGTACATGCCACTTCAGGTCTGCATCCTAACACCTATGCCTCAGGACCTGGGAAGGATTTGGGAAGTGATGGGAAAATCAAACCTCATTAACACTGAGGTTGCTTTATTTCAAAGAACAATAATCTCTAAACTGAGCCTGCGTCACAAAGAAATGCCATTCACAAACATGAGTTCAGATTCTAACACACATTTATGGAAGAATAATATCTACTACCGCTAATACAACACAGTCTATAAATGAATATTCAGCTACAGTTCAGAAACCAGAGTTAACAAAGTAGGATATTTTAATAACCTCAAATAACAGTATAGTAAATATATGGCACAGACATGCTGAGGACATACAGAAAAGCCAGAGTGATCTTCTGACACAGATAATAAGAACAAACAGAAAATGTCAAAGTATCAGACCGATTAGTACATTCTTTTCAAAGAGGTAACACCATGAGCAGCACAACCATGGAAACAGAAGAAATACCATTCTAAACTCCTTGGACCCATCCATTATTAAGCAGGCAAAAGCGGAACAGCTGCTCTGAAGAGCAGCAGCGAACAGCAAGATGCAAAGAGGAGATGAACTTAATGTAAGCATGAGCAATTTCTTATTTTTATTAAAAAGGGTAAACCAACAATGAGAGAGAATTTTGGCTGGTAACATGTGCCAAACAGAACTGGCTGCAATGTTTTATTAACGCTTAAGATGGCCACACTTGATTTTGACAAAGTGCGGAGTAAAATCCAATCCCTTTTCTAACAGAACAGAACCCATCTCTTGAGAATATTCATCGCTTTGGAAGTGCAGACAAAACACAGGTATGTTTGGTAGGTACACTGATAATACATTTGTTATATAGTGCTATTTGTTAATACTTTTGTGTTTATTCATAATCCTTTCCTACGCCTTTGATAGTTTACTGCATTATTTTAATACGTCTGTAATATAGAAACAATATTTTGAGTCTTCAAACCAAACCAAACAAAACTAAAAGGTGATTACACAAGCTGTATTTCCTTAATGGCTTTAATATTTTTTAATATTTCTTTTTGTCTGTTATGACTTTTGATGCCATAAAAATTCATACTTCACTCTCTATTGACAAAGTTGCCAACCTTACATGAAGTTTTCTCTGAAAACAGCCTTTGCATTTTTGTAAAAACAGATCTCTAGGAAAAACATGACTTGGGCAGAAGAACAAAGAAAAAGCCTATGCACCAATAAAAAGAATAGCCTATTTCATAAACTAAAATATAACCATCAAGGTAGCACAGAAATGACACCAAAACCTTATTTTTACCTGTCCTTTAATACCCTTGTCCTTCAAAGCCTTTATGTCATCATGAGTCAGTTTTTGAGACTTTCCATCGTCAACTATGTTACGATTATCTGTACCTGCTTCTTTTGTTTCTAAAGGAAAAGGATATAGATTTGTAAAATCTAGCTCTAAATATCTTTAAGTTGGAGAAACATATGATTTTAGTTTCACAGAAAGCAGACTTCTCAAGATAAAACTCACATGCTTCATGGCCTTGCAAAGTATTGCCTAAGCAATCAATGAAACGTAATATTTAAAATACACTTTAGTATATATTCATCCCAACTAAGGTTCAAATTTTCTCCCATATTAAAAAGCTTATTTGTTACAGGACTAGTGAAACAGCAGATCAAGACAAAACCATGCACTTTTATGACAGAAAGAATATAAGTAACGTTAACAAATGATTAATGGAAAGCTTTTCCATCATCTTTGGTTTTATCAAAGAAACAAATTCACTGGAACCCGTTCCAAACACCAGTCAATCCTCTGTAATACCTGTGGTAGTCTCTTCCACCTCTTGCTTTGGCTGCAGATTTCCACCACTGGTTACTTCAAATGTAGTTCCATAAATATGTCCGATAGCATTATCCAGATAGAACCACTGCTTCTCAAAGATAATTTTTCTGAAATAATAAAAAAGTTAATGGTATTAAAAAGCATTATTTTTATTATGTCTGAAATCCATAATAGTTGAAAGTAAACTACAGCTTCATATATGCCATTTTTATCTATATCCTTGAAGAAAACCAGGACAAGCATAAAAAGTGAAATGCTAACTACTATTAACTGCAAAACCACATTAAACTGAAACTGGCGAGGAAAAGAACAAAGAACTCGAATCGAGCATAAAGTAAGAAAATTTTTTTTTTCAATTCAAAAGAATCCTAAAATGGCAGATAAAACAAGGATATAGCACCTGAATTATATAGTACCATTTCTGACATAGAAAGTCAGAACAAGGCAGGCATGAAATTAATCTGAAGTATATTAAATCTAGGCTGTGTCATGCAGATTAATGCAAAAAGATGAGCATGAACCTGTATTTTGCAGAGCTCCTTTGAAATAACAGACAGCAGAAAGTGTCATGTAATCCTAGAAACGTTTAATTAAAAAAAAAAATATTATCCCTTTCATTTTGATTGCACTAGGGGAGGTTTGCATTTTTCCTTGCTCACACAAAAAAAGGACCCACAAAGCCTTTAACTTTCAGGCTAACTGACAAAGGTTTCCTTTGCTGACCAGAGAAATACCTATCTTGCCAAATCAAATGGATATCAGTGTCTATGCCACACTTCCATTTGAATAAAAACTTACCAATATAAGCTCTTATTATGCTGATTATACTCATCACTAATTCTGAAGCTAAGCAGAAAGGTTGAGTTCTTCATTATTTCCAGTTTTCTACTGACTGACGTAGGTAATTCACGCATATATTTTACATATGGTATTATTTGTATCCCCAAATACAATGCAGGATTTAAATAAAGCATAAGAACAAAAAGTTGTCAGAGACATTTATTACCCAGCGTTATATTTGCTCATGTGAACTCTATTAATCCCTGACAACCCAGATTTCAAAAGACTAATAAAAAACTTGAAATGACTGAAAAGAATTTAGATAGGTAAAAATTGTGTGCACATGCTCAAATTCCATTTTGATGACCATTCTAAACAGAATGTTCAACCACAGTTATTGTCACATATTTCTGGAGTGTCCTTACCCTCATCAGATTACAGAAAAGGAAAAATTAATGCAAAAGTTATTTCATTTCCTATAGCAACATTTACTCTTTGACTTTTTTTTATTCCTTCTTTTATGACAGGACTTTTAAGCAAAAACTGAAAAGGGACCTAACGAACAGATCTTGGCAGCACTCTGCAGGCTAATATAGTAACTACGTGATTTTGGTGCCAGATACTGGTGAACATTAAGCCTGTCAATAAGCAGTACTCCCAAGTTCCTAGGTCCGAGCTATGCCATTTTTAAACCAGTCTCATTCAAACATAATACCTTTAAATCTCCATGCTACTGAATCAGATGTCTGGCCACATTACCCAATACTGACTTCTACACACTGGTCTATAAAATTGTCTGCTGCAAAGGGAAGAGCCCAGGCTGTGTCCACTGATTATAGTATTTCCTGCTGGCGTGCAGGCGCTTCTTGCTATGCCAGTTGGCCTAGGAAAAAGAAATAGGAGACCTTTCATAGCATCCTCTCCAAAGCCGTATAGAGCTGACAGCATCTTCCTACAGTCTAACACCCGTGAGAACACTGAAGCCAGTTCCCATTATTAACAAGGCAAAGCTACATCTTGCAGAAACTGCACACCACAGTGAGGTAAGGACGGCTTCTCAGGCCACTGTGCCTTTTCTCTTCTTCAACCGGCACCGGTTTGACAATGACAACACAAAAGCACCTTAAGCACCTTTCAAATTCTTACAAAAAACGCAGCCAGCAGATCTCCTGGGTTTTCTTCGTCATAGGAACTAAGGCAGCCTTAAAATTTTTCACGCTACCTGTCATATCGGCCTAGCGAGGCCATTACTTCTGAGCGGCACGGCAGGAAAGCTGCGAGTCACACCGGCCGCACCGGGACCCCCTTCTTCCCTCAGGCGGGGCCGCGCGACGGCAGCTGGAGT
>NW_010130110.1:0-24657 GCF_000699245.1 Pterocles gutturalis
AAAAATATATATATATTTTAAAACATATTAATTAAAGAGAGGATAATAACCAGATGCCACACAAAATTAGAAAAGGTTATATGTAACAGAAGGAAGAAATTAAATTAATTGAAAGTACTTTATCTTATCAGTTAAAAATACCTTATGTTAAAAAATCCAGTGGTGGATCGCTGTACAATTTTATCTCTCTTTTTTTTTTTTTAATAATATAATGGTAACAATGAAACTTCAGTTGATTAATGGGTCTAGATTTTAGTCCATTCATAATGTTGTGGAAATACATTTGGAACTAGGCTGGTAATTTTCCAGATTTCCTAAAACCAGCAGCTTTGTAGGTGTTCACTGTAAGTTTACTGTTATCAGTCACTTGAAACAATAATATATTTAGAACTTGAATATTAGTGAAGTGTGTTTCTATCTCTGTCTGCTTTAGTTCTTAATTACTAAAACATCGGCACAGAGAAATAAAGAGCAAGTTTTCATTTTGTTACTTACCCATTTATTATTATGATTTAAATGTATCAATGTATTTTTGATAATTAAGTCCGTGGATGCATTAATATTACTGCTGTTTATTTGTGTATACGTGCACGCTGGCCGTTATACGTGCATCTTCCCAGCTACTTATATGTACATGTCTTCCCTTTGTTTGTGGCACTAGGGTTGTGTGTCAGGTTTAGGTAAAAGAGTCTATTTTCTTAAAAGCATCTTTACGAGGATTGACACACTATCGCCTAATTTGCTTAAACTTCTTATATGTCAGTGTATAGGGTAGTGTTGTTGATTGTCCTTGATTTTTCTCAGGCTTAAATGGAATTTACCAGGACTTACCACCTGGGAAAATCAGACTGCTCATGTGTTTGTCTGTCCAAACTTTGGGAGTGTTAACATATTTTTGTGACTTGCCCCATCGATAGCCTAACTAAATTATTCTCCTGGTTATTAATAGAACTAGTCTTTTGTTAAAAGGCAGCTATTTCATTAGAAGAAGAGAGGTGAAACAGGGATAATGAAGTAAAAACTGATAGTACTAATAGTACTAGTAATTAGACTCAGTGTAACTGATATTGTTGCGTGTTCTTATACCATTAATATTTTTCTGCTTTACTGAATTGCATACTTGCATGTTTTGGTTTTTTTTTTTTTTTTTCCCCAGACTTACCAGATCAAGTTTTGAGGGTTTTCAAAGCAGATCAGCAAAGTCGCTACATCATGATCAGTAAGGACACAACAGCAAAAGAAGTGGTGATCCAGGCTATCAGGGAATTTGCTCTCACTGCAACCCCCGATGCATATTCACTATGCGAAGTGTCTGTCACACCCGAGGGTGTAATCAAGCAAAGGAGGCTTCCTGATCAGTTATCCAAGCTTGCTGACAGGATACAGCTGAGTGGCAGGTGAGATCAGAGGCTGTGAGCTAAAGCTGACTATGCCAGTTTATTAAGTCAAAATCCTGTTAATAGGAGCATTATTTAATTGTTAATGTTCTGTTTCTTTACAAGAAATTGCTCCTTATGCAACTTCTAATTCATGTCTAAGCCTGGTGAATTTCAAGTTATTCTACGATTCCAACTGGATGATTACTGTAACTTTCACTAGAATTTGAGTATATTGTATCAAGTGTGTTTTTGAATTTTGTTTTTACAGGTATTACCTGAAGAACAACATGGAAACAGAAACTCTTTGTTCAGATGAAGATGCTCAAGAGTTACTAAGGGAAAGTCAAATTTCCCTACTACAGCTCAGTACTGTTGAGGTGGCGACCCAACTCTCCATGAGAAACTTTGAGCTATTCCGTAATATTGAACCCACAGAATACATAGATGACTTGTTTAAACTCAAATCAAAAACAGGTTGCACTAATCTAAAAAAGTTTGAAGAGGTCATAAATCAAGAAACATTCTGGGTGGCTTCTGAGATTCTGAGAGAAACCAACCAGTTGAAAAGGATGAAGATCATTAAGCATTTCATTAAGATAGCACTACACTGCAGAGAATGCAAGAACTTCAACTCAATGTTTGCCATCATTAGGTATTGCCCCTTAATAATTTTACTTCTAAGTAAAAAGCAAGTCTAACTTACGTCAGCCTAAAAAATAAATTTAACAGAGTAAACCAACTAATACTGCTAACATCAACACTTGTCAATCCACTAAGGAGGGCATTTTTCAGTAATCTAAACTTAAAATTGAAATGCTCACTGAAATATTATTTGGAATGCTGCTATTATGTACTTATTGCTCAAGACAGTGAGGCAAGAGTCATTGGTGAACATGGCACTAAAGAAACTACTGCAGTTATTTAAAAACAAAGACCAAAAGAAACAGCAGTTATATGAAGAAAAATTAAAATATCATAAATGAATGGGTTAATTTCCCAAAGGGAGCTCATCAGTTTATACATGGTTCTCAGTATCTTGAATTCATTGAGCTGTTATATGTTGCCTTTGGTTTTCTTTGTGTCAGCAGTTTCTTGGATGGAACTCTGATAATAGTCAATAGCAGACTCCAATGCCTTATAATAAGCTGTAAATAAAGATCTTTTAATAAGAATTTTTAAAGTTCTGAAAATCTCAGGCAGAAAATCTTTCTTAGTTTTAGAATGAAAAGGAGAAGAGGAAACTCCTAATGTGAGTGTTTATACACATTTTTTAAAAACATTCACATTTCCTTTAGAGTCTCATAAGTCAGGCAGAAAGAACCTAACAAAAAAAAAAACCCTCTAAAATTGTCTCTTATGACAAAGCTTGAGTAAGTTGCATTAAAATGATGATTTCATCACTGTCTCTGGCCAAAGCCCTTGTCACATTCAATCTGCTGATTGAATGTGACACTTTTTCTGAAGTTCACTGGTTTTGAATGCTATTCAATCAAATGTGGCAAGTTCCAAAGTCAAAGATCCATGCTGATAATCAGTCAGTGTCTCTGAGACATAAAAATACTGAGATTTAGCTCAGCTATTTCAGCTGACCTTAATGAGAAATAAAAGGAGCCTGCCTGCTAGCAGAAACTTGAATGAAGAAAAGATTCTAGATACCAAACTTTTCCATAGGTAGAAATTAATAGCAAGACAGGCAGTACCATGAAGGGGAAAAAATAATAATTTCAAAGAAACAATTTCTATTTCAAAGAATAATTTCAAATATATAGAGTCTGTTATATCAATTTCATCTCGACACAACAAAGTCAGATGGATTATTTAAGCAAGAATGGGGTCACTGTGCTCTCACCATGTAAATATCATGTAGGTGGCAGATGGTTTTTCCTCCAGTCGGGGAATCTGGAAATAAGTGGTGACCCTGAGGTACTCCTACATTATGATACTGTTATCAAATTCAGGCACTGTACCAAAATAGTAAGAATAAGTACATTCTCTTCATCAGGTTTAATTACATATACAAGTGTGACTTTTATCTGTTGATGATTACATCATGCAGATATCTCCAGTTTTTATTGCTTTTATAAAAATCTTGAATGTTCAGTAATACACACTGGCAAAAGGAAGTTTTCAGTTTCTGCTACTTCATTGACATTGTGCTGTGCTATTCTGGCTATGTGATATTTCTCACATGAGAAATTTAACATGGTCTTATCTGTTTCTTTCTATTGTTCTTGAACTTCTTTTGCACTTCTGTTGTTTGTTTCAAGTGGCCTGAATTTGGCACCAGTTGCAAGGCTCCGAACTACTTGGGAAAAGCTTCCAAGCAAGTATGAAAAACTGTTTCAAGATCTGCAGGACTTGTTTGATCCATCTAGAAATATGGCAAAATATCGTAATATCCTTAACAGCCAAAACCTACAGCCCCCTATTATCCCCCTGTTTCCTGTTATCAAAAAGGACCTTACATTCCTTCATGAAGGTAAAAGCAGAAGTATGCAATCTTTTACCAGCTAAAGGAAAAATAACTTTGCTACCTAACAACTGATGATGTTAATTGTTGATTGTAGGAAATGATTCAAAAGTTGAGGGCTTGGTCAATTTTGAGAAGCTGAGAATGATTGCAAAGGAGATACGTCATGTTGGTCGCATGGCGTCTGTGAACATGGATCCTGCTTTAATGTTTAGAACGAGGTAAGTGTGTTGTGTTAGGCAGAGCTTTTCCCAGCTTAGAGAAGCCTAGGTGTCAGCAAGAGGTGCTTTTCAAGTGCCCCTTGTTGTATTGGAGCAGTGTGAGTTTTTCATTTGTTAACAATTTACCAAAATTATGTGGTGCTCTCCTGGATTTCAGGAGAAATCATTGCATTTTGGGTTTATCAACACATATTAAAATATTTTATATTAATCCTTAGCTGCCAGTTATGTCATAAAAATGGGATTGCATCAGTGGGAGGGAGGGGGCGATAACTGTCTCAGACACATACATATTAGTCTGTTTGAAATGTTGATGTGCCGTGTGCCAGACTGAAACAGTGTCAGCTAATGGCGTTAGAAAATGTGGAGTGAATGCTCTTTGGCTTCCTGTTAGACCAGCTTATTTCATGCTCTTTTTCTTAATTTGAACGAGAAGAGTTTGTAATACCTGACTGTATGACCAAATCAAGGCTCTTTTTAATGTTTGTGGGCTTCCGGAACTGCTTGTCCTGAGGTCTGGTCTTTTTCTTTCTGAGCCTGTGATCTTTCTCTGTCTCTTCTTAAACCCATGCTTTATTCTTCCTGGCTCTCACTTGCAGGAAGAAGAAATGGAGGAGTTTGGGGTAAGTGGTTGGAGACAACACACACAGACATTCATTCTTCCCTTACCACTTGCATTGTTTCCTACTTGCTTTCTTTAATTTTCTGGTGCTTTGACATTTTTTTTCTTTTGTTAACCCATTTTTACTGACAATATATTTTAATCCAGGAGTGCTTTTGCTTTTGAGGTTAAAACACAAAAATTGTAAGTTATTTATAAGTGGTTGTAGATAGGAGTGGGGTGTTCTTCTCCCCTACCTCCAATTTAAGTTGCCAAAGTAAGTAACATTCAGTAACAAAGAAATTATAAAAAGGCAAGGTTAAAACAGCTGAAAATTGCTGTTAACTTTCTTATGCCTAATAAGCCATTATTACAATCAAATACAATTGTTAAAACTTTCAGTATCTGCTAACCTAACTTATTTTCATATTACAATTCAGCCATCATGTTTACTCTTAACAATTCAGGAACAATGCATAGCTTTCATATAGACATACATACATTGAAATGTGCATGACATGTATTTCATCATGAACTAGTTGACCATTTTATTTAACAAAAAGCTGTCTTCAACCTAGCAAGTTACAAGGAAGTTTTATTCTGTAAAACTGGGCTGTAAATTTTGTATATGGTCTGATTTTAAAAGTATTTAGAGAGCTTTCAAAATGCCTTCTGTATGTGTATTTAAATTTGAACCTCAGCTATAGTTTTCTGTCAGCGTTGCCTTACTGCATGAGCTTTTCCTAATGCTCCAATCTGCTCAGTAGCTGGCTTACGTGAGAGAGCTAGCTTGAGTGCTTTTCTAGATGTGTGAAGTGATATTGCCTAGTTGGAGGAGAATAGGTTAAAATAACTGCGTAATTCAAATAGTGCCTGTAACCAAGTAAAAAGATTTCCTGATCCTCATCCTTCTGTCTGTTATAGCTGTTTGACTTACTGGAATGAGGCATGTAAGCTTTGACCATAGACTGACATTCATGCAATCTTTTGCACGTTTCATGTTTATCAAGTCATACTATGTTGGACTAAGTCATACTCGTCCCCTCTTTCCTGCCCCTCCTTCACTCCAGGTCTCTCAGCCAGGGCAGTACAAATGCAGCTGTGCTGGATGTTGCGCAAACGGGGGGTCATAAAAAGCGGGTCCGTCGCAGCTCCTTCCTTAATGCCAAAAAACTGTATGAAGACGCTCAGATGGCACGGAAAGTAAAGCAATATCTCTCAAACTTGGATCTGGAAATGGATGAAGAGAGCCTCCAGACGCTGTCTCTGCAGTGTGAGCCAGCCACCAACACATGTGAGCATGGTGATTTGTTATGGATTTCAAGGAGACTGTTAAACGTACCTCTGTTACTTCTCCGAGGAAGTAATTGGGAATAGTAACTAGATAATGAGGTGGAAAACGATGTGTCTAGTCATTTCCAAATACTTAACATCTATGAATCTTAAGGAAATCATCTTGCAGATTAACAATGTAGAGACATAGCATTTATATAGGAGATGAGGCTTTCAGATGACGTAATGCAGAAGTGCACAACGGTTCTTGAGATTTGTCTGTACAAAGGGTAAGGAGGAGGCAAAAGTTTCTCTGCAGTTCCAATATACTCAGGCTGTTGGTGTGAAGAGGGTTGGTCATCCTGGATATCTTCCTTGAGAGGGAAAAGGGGATTTCTTTATGTCCAGCTGTTTCAGAGGCACTTGGAGGGCCGTACCTGGTTGCAGTGGTGGGTGACCTCATGCTGGAAAGTGGTTTAATTTTTATTTGAGGAAATGCTGTGTGTTTTATACCCTTCCCTTCCTTAAGGGTAGCAAATAATAGTAGTTATATATCCATTCTGAACCAGTTGTAGTCCTTATGATAGCCCAGAATAAATTCTGGTCATGCTTTTGACAACTATAACAATATTAATTTATGAGAGTTTTATTTTGGAAAAGAGTAAATATTCTTTTATTATGTCCATCTTTTAAATAGAGTTAAATCTCCCCCTTTTCCTCTTCATCTTTTCTCTCTAAAGGTATCCTAATGCATTAATTGTACAAGTATTTGAGCATCTTTTAATTATTAATTGGAGGGCTCTGCACTGCTGGGATTAAAACTCCCACAATATTTTTAGCTCATAGTCATTCTGTACTTTCTCCCATTTCTCGCAAAGTGCCGAAGAATACAGGAGACAAGCGATCTGGAAAATCTGAAACGTCACCGGTGGCTCCCCGGGCAGGCATTCAGCAGAAAGTGCAACAGCAGCAGCAACATAAAGTAAACCAAGCGTTGCAGGTCCCTGCTGTATCTCTTTATCCCTCTCGCAAGAAAGTGCCAGTCAAAGATCTCCCACCATTTGGTAAGTGGAACAGTGAAGTGTTTGGTTTAATACTCTGAAGTTCATTTGCTCGTGTCAGGGAGACATTGTTAATCTAATAAGATTCAGACCTTTATTTCTAGTAGTACTATAAGCAGATTATGCCAGTTCATGAAGTGTGTATGCATAATTTCCTTCTCTAGAAATGGAAAGGAAGAAATCCAGGAGAACAGCCTGTCAATTTAGTCAGTATAAGTATTTACATGTTACTAGCAGCCGGAAAGAATGAATGTTTCCGACTATCTGCCCTGGGATCTTGGCTTAACTTTTCAAAAGAGATTAGTGACCTTGGAGTTTTTGAGTGGCCTGTCTGAGATGTCTCAGTAGTTTTGGTATTTTTTCAAAAGTTGAACATTTAATATGAAATTTAGGGCTGCTCAAGCTGGTAGTCCTGTTAGAAATGTAGGCCTGAAGTTTCATGCTGAGAATTATCCCATTGGCTTCTGCTCCTTAGTGCTTTTTTTGATGTTGTTGTTACTGCCAGCATGTCGCTCAGAAAGGTACTAGACTACAGGAATTTCTTCTAATCTGATGTCCAAATCTGTGTCCCAGCATGTGTACATAACATATATGCATTATTAAATAAGTTCTTACGTATCACTTGAAGTACAGTAATATTCTTAATAAATATATATAGTATAACTGGCCCTTCCTGTTACATTATGGTAATTTCACAAGAGCTTAATTTTAATTTAACTTTTTGTTAGTTCTACTTGTGCACTGCTTAGGCTTCTAGACAAACATTTGGAAGTAGCAAAATGAGCAAGAAACAATTCAATCTTCATCTAGTTCGTGTTGATTTTACAATTAAATTTTAATCTTAAAAGGACTTTGAAGCAATATAGACTTCATTTTTGCTCATGGTGGGAAACTTTTGGAAAACTGATTAGGTTATGTTGATGAAGCAGCTGTAAATTATTGATAGCAGCATTGTGAGCCAACAGATCAAAGATAAATTCTGTAGAATGCTTGAAAATAACCTCTACCACAAACATTTGCAAAACTGTCAGAAAAGCTCCGTCTTCACTTTTTAAGACTGTCCCAGGTGTGGGATTTTGAGGGGAGGGGAAGAGAAAGATGGATAAATGTTGCCTAAGAAAAGCAACTCTCAGTGCCCTAGATCTTTACATCATACATCATCTTCAGGATGTTGTTACTCTTTAGTTTCCCAAAATAAGCTGGTGCAGAGACAGTTCTCAAAAATGAAAGCAGCTGCAGGGATGGCCTTGTTTTGTAAGCTCAGTCTTATTCATCTTCTTTGCAGCTTTCTTTGACCTTCTAAGCTACTTTGAATAGAAAAGAAAAAGGAGAATAGTTTCAATTCTTACTATATAAACCTTCACTAACCAGTGATACTTCTGTGTGTTTGTGTTCAACATAATTTTAGTTCAGGTTTCTCGGTGACCATTACTATGTATATGCTTGATTTGTATATTGTGTAGGCAGTATTCTAAAACACCAAATCTGCATTGTGTTTCCTGTGACAGAGTATTTATTTTAGGTGACCAAAATGAAACAGTCTTCACTAATATTCAAAAATAAAGTGCTGCCTTTTAAACAGGAGTAGGTTTAAACTTTTTGCTTCATTTAAGTTGGTGTCAAAAACTCACAAATATACTAACTCACAAATATAGTAATATACTAAAACTAAGTTTTTTGTCCTATATGGTGTCTGCTCTATAAATGCATTATGAAACAAAAAGATGTATTTATACTGGACTTTATATCTGCTTATGTTAATTCTTATTTAAAGGCATTAACTCCCCGCAAGCTTTAAAGAAAATTCTTTCATTATCCGAAGAAGGAAGTTTGGATCGTCACAAGAAACAGTCTGAAGACACAGTCTCAAGTGCATCTTCACAGCTGTCTTCTCCCCCCACTTCACCACAGAGCTCTCCAAGGAAAGGTATTAGATGTGTGATATTTCTCATCCTGTTTCCTGAAGCTCGTAGACTTTGGAAACTTCTGAGAGAGAATTTAGACACTCAGGATAAATTACTGCTGCTCCTATTTTTGTCACATGTGATCAGCAAGCGGGCAGGAAGTATAGTGCCCAGTGGGATACGTGAAAGGATACCCAGGAACCTGACTTGAGGGATACCTGAAAGCCCTCTGGTTAGCAAAAGCCAGGAAAGATAACCTGATTTGATACGGGATTTGATGCAGTAGGTCACTCTCACTGCAGCCGCTTCTGACAAAAATATTTTCGTTATCAGTGTTTCCTGCCAGTAGAAGGATGTGCAGATTGTAACTTCGAATCTCTGTACAGCATTGAGCACGCTAGCCTGTTAGAGGAATTCTTTGCTGTGTCATGCATCTGGATGGGATGTGACCTGTGTATGACAGGCAGGCTTAACATATTTGGGATTCAAATCACTAGTACACAATGTTTTACTAGCAGCCTGAATAATTATTCAAATAATGTATATGGATATTTGAGGAATAGTATTGCACAGTGGAGCTTTCTTGACTGACTTCTTTTTAAGTGACTTTATTGAGTTATTTTTTTTAAAGTGAATTTAGGACTTTAAAGGGATTTTTTTTTTTTTAAGCCTGTTTGTACTTTCATTGTACTTGTTCTGTTTATGAATTGACAAAACAGAGAATGGGGGCATTTTCCTGTAGTTTAAATAACAAAGTTGTTCCCTTTGGAAGTATGATAGCCTAGTCATATTGCAGATAACTTCTAGGTTATTCTCTTTTCAGCATATCATAAAAGTTCAGTTTAACAGTTACATAGTATAACATTATGGTAAAATACATATTTTGGGTTGAGTCTCCATAACAGAAGTTCAGAATGCTAAAAAGATGAATGTGTCGGAGACTTCCCTGTAGCAATAACTTTCCCTAAACTGTACAGGGTTGGTAAGGATTTGAAACTTCTGTATCACTTTTTCTACTTTCTTATCAAATGGATAGCTGAGCCCTTTTCTTAGTGTGGTAGGTGGCAGTGCCGATCAGTTGAGGCAAAAAGCAGATTGCAAATATTATTATAAACTTAAGAAAATTCTTGGCTTGATGGTGTCATGGTATGCTCTTTCAGGCAAAAATGGTATGTTACTTCAGGCAAATCTGGCAACATTAATACCATGTTCTCAGCAAGTGAATTGGGATAGTTCCGTTGAAATCGTCTTGACACTTACGTGTAGACTGAAAGCAAAAAATGAAAGCTGCAGATACGTGTAGATTTCTGTTGTTTAATGATCTTTAACTTAGCTGGCAAGAGCATTCAGCACAACTTTGTTTAATACTCAAACACAAGCTGAATTTGCCTCTGACATTTCATGGTTTGCAGATTTTATCTTGACCTGGCAGTGTCAATACTACCTCCAAATTACAGTATAATTCTGTTTATATATGCTATGGAAAGTTGTCTTTTGGGAATGTAATTAGCCAGGTACCACAAAGAAATCTTGAAAATCTTGAATTTGTTTTTTAAACTTCATTGAAAACCTCTTCAGGCCCTCTTTTGGCCAAGATATGTAATAAGCAGTCATCCCAGGCACCTGTGCTGCGTGCTGTATCTGCTGTTCATCTCTGAAGTGTAGCTTTGCAGAAGAGGAAAACTGGGGGAGAGGGCCTCTTGGATTACTTTAAGCATTAATCTTGTCTCGGGCATCTCTTTCATTCCAATCTTGGTGACAGTGTTTATGTACAGGTAGTTGTTTTGAGAAGTGAGATTTCATAATGAAGGGATGCAAGTATGATGATGCATTTGAAAATAACTTGAGGGAGGAGGGCAGAGAGGAAGGAAAGTGAGCTCTTGGTTTCTGAATGAGTAGTGCATGTTCTCACAATCTTGAACCTCTTATTAAGAGACAGAATACATGGTGTTACACAGTTCTGCTATATGCCTTTGTCTTTTGCAGTGCTGCTTCTGTGTAAATGTAGTTGTAGTTTTGATTTGCGATGGTAGCAGTAATGCCAGCTGCCTAGCCGTACCTGAGCAGGTTTCTCCGAGAGTCTGATTAACATGACCTTCCCTTTGCAGGCTATACCTTGGCTCCTAGCGGCACGGTGGATAACTTTTCAGATTCCGGTCACAGCGAAATTTCTTCCAGATCTAGCATTGTCAGCAATTCCTCTTTTGACTCTATGCCAGTCTCCTTGCATGATGAGAGGAGACAGAGGCATTCTGTCAGCATTGTGGAGACAAATCTTGGTGTGGGAAGGATTGATAGAAGAATCCTGATTGAACCAGATCAATACAGCTTAGGGTAGGAATTTTATTTGTGCTTACTTACATTATGCTTTCATGTGGTATATATGTGGCATGTATATGTATATATTTTTCATGTAACTTTCCCTGTATCTCTCTCAAATGTTTTTTTTCTCCCCAGCTCTTAAAAAACACTGTTTCAATGCTGATAATGCTCCATTTTCTGACTAGAAAAGTTTTTGCACTCCTGAGTGTATGTTGAGGTCTACAGCATTAAGACTTTGCCTCAATAGACTTTATCATCTGAGCATTTGGTAGTGCTGTAGATTATCCCCTTTATGGCAGACTAGTATCCTAGCCTGTTTTCTAGATGGGGAATTAACTGAATTAGATGAGAAATTATTCATACAATTATTCAGTGATCAAGCTGAGAACAGAAATAGCTAGTAATTTTCCAGTCTGCTTCATAGAAAAGTACATATTTATCTAATCCAGAAATATTTTACCCCAAATATCTCTCCTAGTCAACAATAATTGGAAGCTAAAATTCACATTAGACTGCTGGTTTTCTAGGTAATTTTCTAGGTAATTAACTTCTGTAATAGTGGGGAAGCTAGTGCTGTGAGGAGTTCTCTAAATCTCTACCAGTGAGCCTTGGACTGAAAACAATTGGAGCTCTGGCTCCTATTCAGTCTCCACTTACTTTTCTGAGCTGTTATTTGGATGCTTCAGTCCTCTGAATCATTTCAGGGCTTTTTATCCTGTAGGGTCTGTGGATGGCAGGCCTGTTCCAAAACTGGTGTACTTCAGCTTTAGGAATCTCAGGCTATGCAAACTCTTTAATGAGACATCTTAAATATTTGGAAGAGCAGGGTTCCAGTCTGCATACCAAGCTGCCCTGGAAGGACATCTAGTCTAACCCCTCAGTATGTTTGCTTTTTTCTTGACTGTTGAGTTCTTCATGTGTCTTGTAAATTATCTCCAATTCCAACACTGGATTTATTTTTTTTTTCCCCTCATCAATGTGCATCTAGGTCATATGCACCACTGTCAGAGACCAGAGGCCTGTATGCTGGAGCAACTGTGCTTTCTTCTCCTAGTACAGAAGAACTGTCACAGGATCAGGGGGACAGAGCTTCGCTTGATGCAGCTGACAGTGGCCGTGGTAGCTGGACTTCTTGTTCGAGTGGTTCTCATGACAACATACAGACAATACAGCACCAGAGAAGCTGGGAGACTCTGCCTTTTGGATATGCTCATTTTGATAGTTCAGGTGATGGTGCAGGACTGTGGTCCTCGGGCAGTCACATGGACCAGCTGATGTTCCCCGATCATGGCACAAAGTATGGCAGGCAAAGTCAAGGCAGAGAGGGACTTGATCAAGCACAGTCCAGAGCAAGCTGGGCATCCTCAACAGGATACTGGGGAGAGGACTCAGAAGGCGATACAGGTACCATAAAGCGGAGGGGTGGGAAGGATGTTTCAATTGAAGCTGAAACCAGTAGCATAACATCTGTACCAGCAGAGGAGTCAAAGCCAGCTCCCGTGCCCACTCATATAGCAGCAGCATCAAGTAGTACAAAGGGGCTTATTGGTAAGTTAAGTTTTGTTTGCCATGAAGTATTTTAATTCATTTGCTTATCGTTCTTCGTATTGTTCTACAACTGCATTTCTTTTGTTTGGTTTGATTTTTTTTTTTTACATTCTTAAAGCAAAACCAAATGTTTTGCAGTCTTTCGCAAATTTTCCCCTTTAGCTGTGCATTTATTGCTAGGGAAAATATCACTTATTGTTGATTCTCTGTTCTTGCAGCGCCTTTGTGTTTCAAGAGAGCCTGCCATACATCAAAAAACTATCTCAACTGCTGGGCAGTGTTTTGAGAGGTTGATGTATTTAGATGTCTGTTCTGAAATGTGAATTTCTCTTCACAAGAAGTCTCTATGTTCTGTATTTAGAAATCGTAATAAATGTGGCCTGATTTTTTTTTTTAGAAGTGTTTTACTTTATACGTCTCTATGACTTGTCTGATAATTGTGGATATTCTTTATTTCTGAAAATGGGATCCCTTTGTGCTTAAATACCAACTGAGATTTTTCTTTGGACTGCTGAAACTGAAGAGGTTCCTAAGAAGTGAGAGCTGAAATACATTTATAATCAGTCAACAAAAAAAAAAAAAGACAGAGTAAACTAATCTGAAGGTGTCTTTGGCAGAGCTTAACATTTTTCTCATACTGTTCATTCTATGGATCCCAGTCCTTGGGCCATCCAAGACCTCTGCATTTTTGCCTCCTCCTTCCTTTCATTCCCTTTCACTTTGCTTTTCTTCAGGTTAATATGAAGAACTATCTAAAAGCCGTTCTGTGCTGACACAGCTGAAAAAGTCTGCCAGATTGAGGTCATGCTGAGACCTCTGTGATAAACTGCTTATCCATTTTCTACCCAAGTATATTGCTTAGCAGTGGCCCATTGCCTCAAAGCTTGGGTGCAGATCTGAATCCCTGAAGTGTGAAGAGGAGGAAGCTGTTAAGTTCAGGACTGCAAGTTCAGATTCATGCCACTCTCTAATTTTACCCTTTGATACTCTTGGTTTCCACCAGAATATGGAACAAGGGAGCTTCCAAACGTGCCTCTCAAGGCAATGCTTGCCCCTATGCTTTTAGAGACTTAAGAGAATGTGAAAGAGACCTGAAAATTCAAGCCATAGACTTCTATGCGCTTCAGTACTATTAACTAATTGTCCTGCAAATGTAACTCTGAATATCACTGTCCAACAGAAGCCACTATTTTTACATGGTTCTTTTGCACTGAATAGACGTTGATCTCTTGCAGTATTTCCATAGAATTTTTCTACGTAATTTCTTCTGCATTGAAGTTACTTTTCAGAAATCTTTGAATAAAATTTCTCAGAAACTTCTTCATGCTGCTTTGCTCAGTTAAAACTGTTTGTCCAAGAAAAATACTTGGATTCTACTGGAAACTATTTGGTTTTGTTATAATACCAAGACTTTTATTTTTAGTCTATAAAAATTCACATCCAAGTAGCACCAGTCCATTTTGAGCTTGTACTGCCCTTTCCGTCAATTCCATGCTACATAATGTAGGCTGATGTTGTCATCAGCAATTGTGTGAGAATATACAGTGTACAACAAGGCGTGGAGAGTAAATTATCTGTGTCAGTGGTTTTTCCTGCTGTGTTTACCTTTGTACTGTAAGTTAAGTGGTCATGTGTTAAAGGGCTAAACCACAAAAAAGTGTTGAATATCAGAGCCCCAGCTGACTTCTTTAGGCATAACTCTGTTTTGGAGTTAGGTACTTATCTGCTGTATGTCCATGCAGATGCTTAAAATTCTTGATCTCTGTTTCCTCCCTTGAAGTTTTCTGCAAGAGAGAACTAAGTATGCCCAGAGTTAAGTCTTGTTAATGAGAGCTGCAAACTGGGTGGTGGTCTTTCCATCTCTTATATAAAATCATATTCAACCATTGATCTTATAGGCATACTTTCAATTTTTGATTTTGCAGAGAATATAACTGTAAGAGCAGTCGGCAGTAATGCACACAGAAAGTATGAAGATGAAGCCCACTTCTCTTACCTTTTGGAGTCTTAGCTTATGTCTCAATAAGTAGTAAGATTTGTAGGAAAAAATAATGTGTCAGGTGCTCTTTTATTTTTTCCCTTGCAAGATGCTAAAAACGAAAGAAATAAGCTCTTGGGTTCAAAGCCCATCTTCAGGCCTGAGATAGTCATGTTTGGGGAGATGCCAGTATTCCTGATGCTTGACAGTTCTGTGGACTCTTGAGTCTTCCATGTTACTTTGATCAGTGTACGTTTTATTCTGTACAATTGATGGAAGAGCTTCAGTTGCTAAGCTTGAAGAAAATTCCCCATGTAATTTGGTGAATTTTATTAGACTAATGCTTCACTACTGGAAGAATAGCTGTATCCTGTGTATGTTGTATATTCTGTACTTTCTTGCATGGTGTATTTTTCAGGACCTCATTTTCTACTGTTTGGTAGTTAACTTTGATCCTTCAGATTTTCTCCTCCTGGGCTGTTGAGTTGGTTGATGTTTATTTAGCGTTCACTGTTTATTTTCCTTTGACCAGTTTTCCTCTTCCTATCTCTTAAAATAATCTGTTGTTTTTCCTTCAGCACGAAAAGAGGGTCGATATCGGGAACCACCTCCAACTCCTCCTGGTTATGTAGGAATACCTATTGCTGAGTTTGCAGAAGGTAGTTCCCATCCAACCAGAAAGCCTCCAGATTACAACATAGCACTGCAGAGGTCTAGAATGGTGGCACGGACGTGTGAGACCCACGGAACATCAACTCCTCAGCAGCAGTTGCATGGCCATTCAACTAGCAGGCCTGTGAACAAACCTCAGTGGCATAAACCAAATGAGTCAGATCCACGTCTTGCTCACTATCCATCTCAAGGGTTTTCCACAGAGGAAGATGGTAAATTTCTAATTGTTAGATTTTGAGTGTGCTGCATGCAAAAGTGGTCCATGCTTTCACAGACATATTTACGCAAATGTGTTCTGCCATATAAATTCTTGCCATAATTTGAGCTCTCTTCCATCTTTCAAAACTTGCCATTGTTAACTTTTTGGAAGGGAAGGAATTCAGTTCATCCTAAATATGATTTAAAATTTGAAATGTAGGTCCACCTGAGTCTTGGACAACCAAGCAGTTGGCTTAGGCAACTTCTTTGGACATGCCGACAGATAAAGCCTTGGCTGCCCTGAAAGTTTGCAGAGTACCTAATGTTTGGCACTAACCATGCATTTCGTGGTCAAAAAAGTATCCTGGTCTATAGAAATAGCTGCCCATCTGCCCCGTAGAGCATTGTTGATCAGGTTTATTTGGATAGTCATTTGCAGTCTGCCTGAAACTCTTACATTTTGGGTGTGTCTTCTACACCAACTGCTTGACAAAATGAGTCCACTACACTTTTGCTACTTTGCTTGCCAAAGCGTGTATCTTCATGCTTCAGCTCAGCTATAGCGATAACAAGACTATGTAGATGTAGTCTTTCTGTTTTTCTGTGGGGTGCAAGTGTAGCTCAATTGCATCTTCAGGGCTAGATGCTCAAAATTTAGGCAGACAGTGCCCGAATCACACATTTGAATGCTTTGGTTTGCTTAATGGAAGAAAGGCTAATGTTCCCCTTCCCTCTCTAACTGCTTAGTTACTAAGGCTTTCTGTGCAGGAAGAACTTTGCAGTTGAACGTGATGGAAACAAATGAAGTCTACCTTAACCAAATTGCCTCGAACTTTGAGAATTACCATGACAGAGAATTTTAATTGTTTCTATCAATGATGACTAAAGCTGCACTCAATTTTTATGCAATCTTAATTTAAATAAATCACAGATACATTCAGGGAAAAATGTAAGATGGCTTTATGAAGCTATTGGTTATCTAGCAGTAGCTGTTGGGTTCCTCAGTCTGAGGAACTGCACCTAGCTCAGTTACAGCAATTGTCTTATTGTCTTAGGGAACAAAATTATACAGGAATAATTCTCATGAGACCTGAAATGTACAGATATATAGATTGTTTTAAGATATATACCTAATACAATGGAATGGAAAACACATGAACACAGTACAGGTTGCTTCTTTCAGTAGCAGTCTTGTTCTATATGAACTAAATTCTATTTTCCCCTATCCTATTGTATTTGCAGAAGATGAACAAGTCTCTGCTGTCTAAGACTTGGGGCTTTTCTGGATCCAGAGTGAGCCACCTTAAAGGAGAGCACAAGAAGACGTCCCTAGAATAGGAGCCTTGGAACTATAGTTAAAGGATGGTGGACCTATTTGCCTCCTTCCCTGCCTTAAAGCAGCATGGGGCTTCTTCCTCCGCCCCTCCCCCTTCTGTCCCCTCTCCCCTTGCATGTGAAATACTGTGAAGAAATCGCCCTGGCACTTTTCAAACTGTGTTGCTTGAAATGCACAGTGCAGCAATCTCCAAGCTACCACTGTCGCTGTCTGCCACATCACACAGTATCATTCCAAATTCCAAGATCATCACATCAGGATGATTAACTCTGGCTGCACTTCCCAATGCCTGGAAGGGTTGTTTTTTTTTTTTAATCTTCCTTTTAGATTTTAATCACAATCCTAGCACTTAGTCTCATTGGGATGATGAGATCAGCTAGTTGTCAAATTACATGGCCTTTAACCTACAAAGAGAGAAATGCATTGAAATCCTTCAAGGAGGCAGTGCTTATTTGCTTGTTTACAATGCCTTTGTTACCATTTTGTATGTTTGCGTTTCGGAGATCAAATACTGCATCTGCATAGTAATTACAGTATTATTTCATACCTGTAGGTAGGGTTGCCAGCCTGAGCTCCTGAAGAGAATATTGCTATCGCGTGGCTGAGCAGGGTAGGAGGGAAGGCGGAGGTTATGGGATGCAGCCTTTCCTTGACCCTCTCGCTTCACTTTTAATGTGCCCCACCCTGGAATCTTCAAAAGCTTGTAAATGTTAGCGTTAATTGCATCCTCAGCCGGGTCTGGTGTAAATGCAGAAATGCGTGCTTGCAACCGTCCGGTGATGGAAGAGGACACTGTGTGTCTCGTACCTGTGCCTTGCAGAATACAGGATGGCATACTGAAAAAGAGCGTGTCCCATTCTAATGAGACAGACGGCAACCCCACCTTTAAGTTATATATTATTTTTATTTTATTTTATTTTTACTATATAGTAGTTATATTAAAAGAAAAATTAACTGGATAACATTGCAGTGAAGGCAAGTTGGGATGTCACAGCTCATGTCAGCTGTTAACACTGATCTAATAATCTCCATCTATTGACTTTGGCATTAGGGGATAAATGAGTCCTTAAATAATGAAAAATAACACGTTTAGATTTGTCAGCCTTTGCAATGCAGAAATAGTCACAACTGTTAATGGCTTCATGGAACACTGCATGTGTAGAGAAGGCCAATGTGTAGCAACCACCTGCTCACAGCTGCTATTAACCCTATAATGACTGAAATGACCCTCCCCTCTATTTTTGTGTTGTTTTTGCACAGACTCCGGAGAAGTGAAGGCTGCCAATCTGAGTAGTACTCAAATGTGAGGAACTGCTGGTCTTGGATTTTTTTTTTTTCATTGAACTCAGCTGATCATATTGATCAGTAGATAAACGTAAATAGCTTCAACTTTTAAAGATCAAATTGCAGTGTTTTTTCACTGTATCAAACAAATGTCAGTGCTTTATTTAATTCTCTCTCCTGTAATCATAGCTTTTGTCTATTTGCTTATATATCACATTGTCAATTATGCATTTGTAATTTTACATGTAATATGCATTATTTGCCAGTTTTATTCTCAAGGCTATGGACCTCATGTGCATATAGAAATACAAAATCCTAGCTCTATCACAAGTTGCACAAATGTTATATAAGCATTAAGTAATTGTAGACCATAGGACTGCTAATCTCAGTTCGCTCTGTGATGTCAAGTGCAGAATGTACAATTAACTGGTGATTTCCTCATACTTTTGATACTACTTGTACCTGTATGTCTTTTAGAAAGACATTGGTGGAGTCTGTATCCCTTTTGTATTTTTAATACAATAATTGTACATATTGGTTATATTTTTGTTGAAAATGGTAGAAATGTACTATGTTTATGCTTCTACATCCAGTTTGTATGAAGCTGGAAAATAAATAAATATAACATTAATGAAGTCCATATTGATTCTTATGCATTTTACATGTTCCACATACTTGAACAAATTTATGAAAAAATTTTACTTCTCTGTGTATTAATATTAAAGGGACATTGCCAAGTGATGTGGGCAAACCATTGGTGTGGAGTTTTTCTTAATACGCAGTTGTGTTGCTGATATAATTTTTGAGAAGTTTGGTGTGTGTACTGCTGAATGAGAATGACTGATACGTTGTGTGTCCCCAGCAGAAATATCTGAGATGCTGAAAAAGGAGTTCCTATTGGAGTGGTCTTGGGTATATAGAGCTTGTAAACAGTTTTAAAGGAATTGTCGTGTTGATTTGATATTCTGTATGGTGTAAAAGTAAGGAGTACATGTTGTAGCATGTGGGTAGGGAGAAGCGTGGAAAGTGATCCATTTAAGCTTTTACCAAAGAAGGTATTTCAAGTAATAAAGATCACCCAGTAGCATCCTCAGTAATAAAAGTTGATGTTAATTCAATGTCAAATATGTAGATTTTTTTTCCCCCAGACATTAGATTCATTATTTTCAGTATTATGTAGAAGACTGGGTTAAAATGTCACTGCTAAAGCCATTATCAGCTATATCCCACTTAGCTTTAAAATGCTCGACAGGCATTGTTTCCAAATCTAAAATTAGCTAATTGCAAAGAGAAGCAACAAAATGCTTTGTATAGATTTAATTCTTCCTAATATAACTCTAGAAACATTCCACACTTAAAATACAATCATAAGCAAGTTAAAGATCATTGAAAATATAGGACTGATGTAAACATTCTTTATTCATCACTGGAATCTCTAGAATGGTGAGGAAAGAAGTCATGAGACTACTGGATTTGTATGGGCCGTGTGTGGGTGGGACTGATCTCTGCTAATATGTGGCTGCCACTTGTGTGCATTTCAACGAGCTAGAGAACTATCATTGATTCTGACCTTAGTAGAATTAAAGTACATTTTTACATATCTTACATGTGAACTTGTCCTTTGGTAATACTAAAGGTACGTCAGTCATTTGGGAAATAATTCCTTTTATAGACTTGTGAGGTATGTGAACCATTTACACACTTGTCAACTTTTTTTTTTTTTATATGCTTGGTACAGTGTTGATTGAATTAAGTAACATTCCCTCTCTTTCTGTTTATGCCTCCCTTCTGTAATTAGTATTTTTAGAACACATTATATAGAGATATCCTCAACACTCATTGTCCAATACACATGGCTTAATTCACTGTGGACTGCAAGATAAAGAACACTTCACACGGCAGCTGCTTCAGTAGGACTTGCTATGGTGTGGCTCCTTATGAAGCAGATGTGATAGTTGTTCTAGTACATGTCATAAGAATTTTGTACTTACTGTGTAGATACAGCAAAATGTGGACAGGTAAACTACCACTTGCTGGGATTGGTGTTGCATTAACCGAAATCACACTGAAATCTAAGGAAGGCTTTTGTCTGAAGAAATGTCATTCAATTATCTGTACTCTTTTATGTTTTTGTTTGTGTGTTTGTTTGTTTTACTGAAACTTGGTGAGGCAGAAGCTCCTCCTTTATGCAGCATGTTACACAATGGAGTCAGCCCTAAAAGCTGTAAGAGATGAAGTGTTGAAGGTACTGCTCTAATGGTTTAACCTTGGTCATCTGGAGAAGCATGCGTGTTTTGCAAATCTGAGACTGAAATATTTGCTCCACCTAAAGCTGGGAACTGTGTTGCTACTTTAATACAAACAATTTGCTTCAAAACTAGTAGGAAATGTAATAAAGTTCCAGACTTCCTGTCTCGTGTGGATTGTACAATAATTGAGACAAAATCAACTCTGGAGAATGCAAGTAATGATGTACTTGCAAGTATTACTTCATGTGAGACAAAACATCAAAAAGACTTTTGTGGACAAAGATTATATAGCAGCAACAGCCTATCTGACATTAATTAAATAACACAGATCTTTTGAGGAAAACATGGACATTGTTAAGATTACTCTGAAAATTGACCCATTCAGGAGAAAGCAACTGTCTGAGATGATCGGTGTAATTTGTTGATTTGTCCCTAGATTGTTCTTTTAGTAAGCTTTACAGTCTTTCGCCTAAAAATGACATGCTTTGAGAGAAGGCTGGGAGTTAAAGTAGGTTTATTACTCACCTAAGATGGATTAAATTAGTTTGATTTCCACACCACTGAAAATGTGATAAAAAAAATAGTAGTTTTTACTAGAATACAAAAATCTTTAAAGTTGTATCTTGCTTATATGAAGTGGCTATTTAGGAATGAGTAGATATACCCAAGGTATGAGAAGTATCATAACTAGTCTTCGAATTTGTAAATTGACATAATTGTATAACAGGAACAAGCCAGGAAGCTATAAAAATTGAGGGCATTCAACTACTAGCAACCACCAACTGCATAATCTAAACTATTCTCATTTGGTTTGCCTGGAAATAAATTTATCCACTGACAACTCCACACACACGGCTGCATTCTTCCTGCAGAGAAATGAGTCCTTGCTCTCTGTGTCAAGACTCAGTTTGCATTAATTGGAAGTGCTGGCTTTTCCTTAGTGTAGACTTGGCTACCTCAGCCTTTTATTCGGTGACACTCTCTCGTGGCTTGGCGTGCATAGTCTTCTCTTTCAGTTTGGAGAATTTGTTTGGATATTTATTTATTTATTGGTGGATCCTTCAATGGATAGTTTTGTTTTAGGTCGTCTAGCCTCTGAAAGCATGACCACTTTCTTTCAGCACTGTTGCCCTTGTTGGCAATGAAACTGTGTACTTATAGGTATACCTTATATATAATGTTGCATATAAGCATTGTATACTAATGCAGCACCCACTTTTTTTTTTTTTTTTTTTAAGCTATGTTCTCTGTGCTGGAAAAGAAGCCAGTACAACATTATTTAAAGTCATTTGCTGTGTGCAATTTGTAAATTTTTTTTTCGCTGAAACTTCCACCAGAGTAGTGATATTTAAAATGCCCTCTCAGTCATTGCCTAAATATTTTGACATGCGGTTGTTATCTTCTGATATAGTTCCAGAAAAAAAAATGCCACTTGCTCCAGGGTCAGTAGCTGTGACAGAGATAAATTGCCTGAATGGTGTGTTCAATATTTTTTGAAGCTTTTCTCATCGCTAAAGCAATATGAGGTTTTTTTTAAACTAGTTTCCATGGAGTTTTGTGTAACAAATAAGATCATGCAAACTGTGGCTTTTTCTAACAGGACGTAGTCCGTGTGGCCCAGGATGGCTTTGCTTGCTTGGTGTCTGTGGTCAGAGTCCAAGTCAAACACAGGGGATTGCACCGATAAAAAGCAACCTTCCAGGCTGAGGTGCCGCTTCTCAACATCAGTGTGGAACTGGAAGGGTTGTTCTGATTTGGCGTTGCAGAGAACCCTCATATAAACTTCTGGAGACATGTTTTGCTTTTGAGAAGAAATAGCCTTTGTTGCTGCATTTCTTAATTGGAAGGTTCACCCATAGTCCAGCTAGTCAAACAGTAGGGAGCTTCTGTGTTCTGGTTTACATAGATAGATGCTTCTTGCACTAAATGTTCTTTAAGTGGTTCTCTTCCTTTCTCTTTTCTTATACCTATGTCTTACAGTAGCCACATGTTCTTCCTGTCTGTCTTGTCAGAATACACCAAACTTCAGTAGATCAGGTGGAAACTTGTGTTGCCACTCTGCATCTTGTGCAGTTTGAATTTTTTTTAACATAGATGTCCAAAACCACTGGTTGAAATGAAGTGTGATCTGCATCTCAATCTGAATTTTATCCCATTTCTGTCATTGTCATAATCATGTCATCACATCCTTCTCATACTATATTCTGATATATCTGTTGTCAATGCCTTGCAACACTGTATTCTCAGCCAACTGTATTTGTGCTATGATGATTATTAGTAATTATTAAATTTAGTCCCAACCTGATCGTCGAGAACTCCAGCAGTAGTCCCTCTCCAGACTGATGCTCCCTCTTCTTACAGCACAGTTTAAGCACAGCTCATTCCCACCTCCCATGCAGGTAAGAAGTTTCTTTTATTTGATATCCTCTCTACCTTGCATTTTATTCTTTTCTGCATTTAGTTAGGGATCTATAAACAGTTTTCTTTTTTGAGACTTGTTTTCCAGGTTTTATTAGATCAGGCTGGTGGATTGTTTGTTCCCTTCACTTTTATCATGTTCATTATTCTTCAGTCACCTGGTATAGCTCCTCACACCATAGCTTCATTCAGTTCTGTTACTCAGTCTGATATCTGATACCAGTTCTTTCAGAATTCAGGGCTGGATACTATCGCCATTTTTGTTAGCTTCTGTATTTAATTATGTTTTCCATGTTGAAGAATATTTCACTTTGTTAAGTTGCTATAGATGGATTATTCCTGAGCTCTGTTCTTTCCTGGCCACGTTGCGGCCCTGATGACTTGGTTTGTTTTTGAGGTATTTATTCAGTTGATGAGTCTTTTGCTTTTTGTGCCAATGACAAAGTCTAATTCAGTGTGACTTCTGTCAGTTTTGGTTTTTGTCTCCATCCTCCAAAAGACTAGTTTGTCAGTCTTTGTTTACTTTGCTGATTTTGGTTTGGGTTGGATGATGGGCATTAGGTTTTTCTGGTTATTCTAAAAATTTGGTTTGGTTTGGTTTGGTTTGTTGTTATCCAGGAGCCTTGTCCTACATGTTTTTCTTCTTGCTGATGACACATGTTCTGGACAGCTTTTGTATCTTGGGTAACCTATGAAATACGTGAATCTTTCACTCTATGTAGCATTAGCTGAGACCTTGGATAAAGAATTTTACTCAGGTTTTGGTACTGTGCTTTGCGAAAGCCTGTACCTTCTTGACAGAGGAGAACAAGGAGACTTAAAGGCGTGAGAAACGCAACTTCCAAGGAAAGCTGGAGCCCTTTTTCATATCATTCCCTGAGCTAAAGAACTGGGCTGTCCCAGTGCTCTGTGTAGTGCCTTTGAGTCTGTATGCTGTGAGGGAAGATACTAGCACAGTGGAGCTGTTTAAGCTGAACAGACCTGAAAACTGGTGGAGGTCCCTCTGTGATTAAGGCTGAACTTAAAACTTTCTAAAGAATTTAGAATTTTGTTTTCTGTTTGAATAACAAAGTTGGCAAAATCACCAGGTTTCCTGAAATTTTGCATGCGGTGTCTCGGTGCAGGTGGAGTTCGTTTGGCAAGTCAGTTTTTATATTTGTGAAAAGCTCGTAGCAAAGACTTCACTGAAATTCATGTTCATAAGGCTTATATATTTATTACTCTTGAATATGATTCAACAAGTCACTCATGTTTTAAGTGGTTTGTTGACTAAGAAAGGGTGTACTTAACTGCTCCTCCTCTCCCAGGGCATACATGCTTTTCCTCCTTCTCATGCCTCTGCTGTTCTTTAGATGCACAGTTCACCCTCCCTATTAACCTCTTCCTGTTGCTTATATTAGCTGCTTTCTCACACAGCTTCTCTTTGCTCCTTTGTAGAACACAGCACCACCCATTTCCTTCCTCCCAAAGTGGGTTTGGTAAAGCAGTCTTCAGAAACAATGGAAGGAGGCAGCACTTCGGTGCTCAAAGAGCTTGAAAGGAGGTACCCAGCCAGGCAGGGCAAATGCAGGCTTCAGCTCTTTGTCTGCATGTATGCAGCCCTTTCCTCAATTGTTTCCTGAAAGCTGGTTTGTTCAGGTTTCTGTGTAGTACCCCATACATATTGGTAGCATAAGGCTTACTTTATTGTACTTGCAATAGTTATGATCTGATGAGTACAGAGCTTTGCTTTTTTTTTTTTTTT
>NW_010130111.1:0-2984 GCF_000699245.1 Pterocles gutturalis
TTTTCAGCCCAGGCCATTCTATGATTCTGCTTAGCTTAATCTAGGAGTATTTCAAAGGTTTGTGCCACAAAACACAAAATTAGTAATCACAATTCATGATAAATCTGAAAATGGTAATTTTAGAAGACCTAAAAGAAACATTTGTTTAAAAAGTTTGGGATGTTGACAACTTTGCATTCCTTCATAATATTCAACCCAAAACCTAAGCAGTCTGGATACAAAGTTTTTAACCAGTCAAGCACACTACTAATATTTAGTGATACTGTTATTAATATTTTTGTGCTTACAGCCACCTGAATAGCTGTTTTCCTCATCAGCTATCTCTGTTCCTCATGAACACATCCATGTGTGCATCTTTGCCTTGCTCTCACCTCAGAACTCAGCTTTCCAGAGTTTCAGTAAAGTTAAGCAACAGCAGACTAGCAAGACTTCTTTCCACAATTATTTGACTTTTAGAGAAAAAAGCATGATTTTGTGTGAATGGGAAAAAACATAGTCTGCATTTACCAATATGTTGGAAATAACATAATAAACTTAAATCTACTCTTTTCATCACATAAACCAGTACCAAACATACACACAGTCAATCCTGCAGCTCTCTATCCTAAGTGTGCTCAATTAAGACTGCTGCATTTCAGGTATTCGGTTCATTTCTAATCCTAATTTTAACCCAGTACTCATCTGTCATTTAAGGATGGCCTTCTAGCATTTTTAGAGATGGGGGAAGATAGACTTACAAACATACGCATGCACACGGAGACACACAGTACCCTTTAACAGCCTGCAAAGCATTTCCATCTTGTCAGGGGAGCGAAAAGCTGTATTGCCTTACAGCATTGCCTCTATTCAAGTAACAAGAAGAGGGTTGTTGAAGTATCACTGGTGACAGAGCTAATCTAAAATGAGTTTGGGACTCACTGCAGAACAAAGATTCCCCGTTACCAAAGTCCAGGCCCAAGTGTGCACAGCCCAGCAGAGAGCTGGTTCATCACAACCACAGGTATTAGCAGCCCAGGTACTCTCCCCAAGAACCCCTTTTAAGACCTACTAATATACAAGAATGTTTCTCATTGGCAAAGAGGTATCCTAAGATCTCTTATAATTACAAAAGAATTACAGATATTGAATTGTCTTTAAATGCTTGCATTTCTTTCACATATTCAGACACCAGAATTATCATTGTTTCACATTAGTAAAGTAGCATGCCCCTTCCCCGTCTCTTAATTAGGGAAACTAAGGCAGGGAAGCTCAACAAGGGCTCTTGGGAATCCCCTTGTAGTTCTTCACCACACCAGGAGTAAAAAGGGTGGACAAAAGAGCACAGGTAAAATTATATTCTTTATTCATTCCATTTTAGCTGTGAATATTCCTATTATACAAATACAGTATAAATCCCAAAATCACAATATATTACAAAATAAAAAAGTACAAACTGCATTACTTAATAATAAATATATCTAACAAGTTAATCAGAAAGTAGAAGAGACAGAATTCAGACTGGAAATATTTAAATGTTTGACCCAGCAAACCATACAAATCTCAATTTAAATACTTTTTTCCTTTTAAACCATAACATAGAATACCATTCCCAATTTCTTAATTAGAAAATAACGGCAAGTTAATAAAATGTTGTGATCAGATAACAATTTGTTGGTGCAACATCAGTGCCAAAAAAGAAGCAGGGCTTATACAAAAGACACCATAACCCCCAGAAACAAGAACACAAACACCAAGGTGCAGCCAAGGCAATTGTTGCCAAAGCGGGAGACTATTATCTAGTCACAACATTCTACTGCAAGTTAATGTTCTGTTATTACAGACAAATAATATAAATGGAGCAGAGGGTGAGCCAACCAGGCAACAAGAGGCCAGTTTACTCAAAACAGTAATTAAATACAGAAGAGTCAATTGCTCCCTGTACTGTTCATGTGTAGCTGGATTCCAGCTGGCTCAAACGACCTGTTCTGTGCTCCAGCCAGAGAAAGCAACTGCTTTGAAAAGCAGTCTGTTCATACTTTGCTGCACTTTTACAAAAACCATTGTTCTAGTTTTGCAGAAAAAATACCCACAATGCTTTCATCAATTAGGGAGGGTCAGTTTGACATCAACTTCATTTCATAAAAATATAAGGTTTATGGGTAAAAAACACAGCAAAAAATAGCTGTTACATCATAAGCCTTATTTACAAAAACTGTTTACAAACATTTTTGGCTGCACAGCTGAAAGCCAAATATTAACGTACAATGTAGAAGATGGAGGTAACAGTTTAAAAATACTGTGCAAAAAATACATTCTTATAGAAAATAGAGAGACAGTGGGGAGACAAAAACATACACAGAGAATCTGCTTGCAAATAATCCGAGGCTAAGTTTTTACAATAGAATATTACAAACATGTTTTGCATTTATCCCCCACAATCTACAGTCCTTCTCAGTCTGGGGTGCTGCTGCTTCATTAAGGATTAAGGCATCACCATCACAGCCAGCACACCTTCTGTCCTTCTCAGTCCCTGCAGCAAAGCTCCCAGCCTGCAGCCCAGGTGGTCTCAAGAGCAGGCATTCTGCTGAATGTACATCTTGGACAACGACACTGCCATGGACTTGGCCAGCTCCTCATCCCGTCTGCGCTGTACCTGAGTCTGTCTGCACCATGCCTCGTACTCCGGGTTGGGGCACACGCGGTCCAGCACAGCATCGTAGTGCCCGTTGCTAAGCCAGCTCAGCCAGATACTGGGCCGTGTAGGGTCCTCGGGCCCCAGGTAGTGAACCATGGTGGAAACGGTGGGGCTCTCAGGCCGGCCGCCGGTGGTGAGGTGGATGTTCACGTTCAGCATCTGCCCCATGGCCAGCAGCTCCGGGTAGCCAGCCCAGGCACCGTCCTGCGCGGCGCCGATGAGGAACTCTCCCACATCGCCCTCAATGATGGGGTTGAAGTGATCCAGGTGGTCGGCGATGTAGTGCACGGTCTGCTCGCGGAGCTCGCCG
>NW_010130112.1:0-9797 GCF_000699245.1 Pterocles gutturalis
AAAATTTTTTACTAAGAAAATATTTAAAAAAATATTTAAAAAGCCAAAAGCTGCAGGGGGAAAAAAAAAAAAAAGGAGTTTTAATTTGCAGAAAACTATAAATGCATTATTAATTTCTGATTTCCAGGTTTCATAGAATACTAAAAAAACCCAGATATTGTAATGTAAATTAAAATATTCTGTGTTTTTTCCATTTTGAAGAAGAAAACAGAGGATATTTGGCTAGATGTTGGAACTACTACTTGGAAACCACTAGTGGAAACCTTGGTATCTTTAAAGACTGTTAGTGTCATTTAAATTCTGAATTCTGTGTGTCAGATATAACAAAATCTTTATAAACAATTATTTTGCAAAATCTAATCTCTGAAGTAAAGTATCAGAATTAAGAGACACCAATGAAGCAAAGGTCACCCAGAATCAGTTCAGCAGCCTAGCTTTGTCACTCTGGACAAATAACCAGTGTAACTTTATCTGAGAATGAAGAATAATTCTATTTTAGAGTGTTCTTTGAGATCTTTGGATGATCAGGGAACTCTACAGGACTATTTTTCTTTAGCTTTGCAAGTGTGCATCACAATATTGACTCAATACATAGGCTTGATGGCCAAGTTAGAAACAATGCTCAAGGACTTCTATATTATTAGCAGTATCAACGGAACTTACTTTTTCCCTATATCTTGAAAGGTAAGAGGATATATAAACCAAACTGGTCATGTATTTGCCAGCAATATCTTACCTTAGCTGGAAAACATACTGCATTCGACTAGATTGTAGAATCATATGAATAAAGCAAGAAAAAATTAGGTACAAATAAGGTATTTTGACTTAAGGACTGGAAAGACTATGTATTTTCAGAACAATGAATCAACCTCAGAATCATAAAATTTCAGTATAATGGGTCTTGGTGACACTGGTCATTTTCACTTAATTCAGTCAGAGAATAAAATTAATGTGTAAAAACTTGTATATTATATATGTAAGATGAGAAATAGTTGAAATTGTCAGAAAGGATAGAATAGGGAAAATAACACTGAACAACTTGGTTCAATATTCCCAGGCAAACTGTAGCGACTGATGGACCCTAGCACTCCTCGTCTCCATATTGCTGCCATCCACATCATGCCACACACACTTTATCATAGAATCGTAGAATCATAGAATCATTAAGGTTGGAAAAGACCTCAAGGATCATCAAGTCCAACCCAACACCACCTAACTCACTAAACCATGTCCCTAAGCACCACATCTACATGTTTCTTGAACACCTCCAGGGATGGTGACTCCACCACCTCCCTGGGTAGCCTGTTCCAATGTCTGACCACTATCTCGGAGTCTTTACCTTGTTAGCTTTTTAAGATTTCAAGTATTCGTGCATGCTGTTAATTTTTAATAATGAATTCTAATATATGAATGAATCATTATGCATTCTAATATATAACGATATTTGAATATCTTAACAAGATTTTTTTTTTCCTGTATTTGAAAAAATATGAATTCTGTTCTATGCTTTTTGTTCTTCCTCTTCCCTCCTTACAGGTAAATAAACCAACATTGACTATGTAAAACATAGTAGTCTTGGCAATGGGAATATCTGTGCTAACTGGCCATGGCAACCTGAAATGCATTAGCTAAGGTAATAATCGTGTGCTGTTGTATTAAACTTGACAGATAGATTTCTGGCACAAGATTTTTCTTTAAGAGACTATAATTTCAAAACGAACTCCACTATTTTTCATAGGTACATGTTCTTTTGACTGTAGTAAAATCAAATTGTGAGGAATTAATTTCCAGTTCTCTTTGGTACCATGAGTATGTGGTGACTTTTTAATATCACTTAGAATCAGACTCTGAACCATATATGTTGTTGTTATTATATGTCATCTATTTCCATATTCTATTCCAATAACAGTAAGACTTATTCCGAGAAGAACTAATTTACAGATTCTATACAGTTGGGAGATTTTTTTTCCTCTGGATTCTGCCATAGGTACCTGAACATGTGGCATAATACTAATTTTACAAATTACATCTATCCATCTTTGCAGTAAAATACGGCAAAGCAAGCAGAACCAGTTGCATGTTCTATGACAGCTATGATCCAAACTTTTACCCAAATTATAAGGCTATTTTATGATGGAGTCCTAAGCTTTCCTGCCCCAAACTGAAGAACCCTTCCAAAAGCTGTACGTCTTTTAAGACACCCATCATGCTGAATTTCAAAGTAAGAGATAAATTCAATAACTAAAGCACATTTTCACCATCATGGACTATCATCTTCCTTGAAATTAATTAGGTTTTTGACATACCTGAAAAAACAGAACTGAAAATTGAACCCATTCTTGGGTTTTGGATTGAAAAACAAATACTACTGAAGAACTTGATTTTGTTTTCAAGAATTTTAAAGGATTGTTTCACCATTAGCCATACAAATCAGGTTATGATTTAAGATTAGATATCTGGCCTCTCTTAGTCTATTGTTGACCTTAAAATTGTCCTTTGGTCTACAACAGCCATACTGTACCCGGTTGATTGAGAATACTGTGGCATGGCCTTTGAAACATGACAACATCAACAAATAAGAATAACTCATGTAATATGTTGAGCTTTAGGATGGTTAGTCTGCGCACTTCAAAACAAAGACCTTGCTTGTTAAAAGTCTTTATTCTTAAATAAGTTTCTTAATATAGAGCTTTTGAATTATATATATAGGTAGCATGTTTTATAGCCTTTTTTTGTTGAGACACTTTGTAAGTTCTCTTTTAGAAATTGAAATAGTCATGCTTTCTGCTACTTGCATGTAAAGACTTTTTTTTTCCATGATTCATTTTTATCATCCATGCAGTACATTTTAGAGAGTGCAGGTTTCACAGATTTTCTGCCAGGGATGATATTCAGCCCACTAAGAAGATTTTCTATTCAAGGAGTTTATTTAAAATGAGAAGAAATAAAGTTTCAGGACTAAAAAGATGCTTTGCAACTTGATTTGCGTCCCTGCTTCAGTCTGTTCTCTAACCTTGGAATGTCTTGAGCTCTCTCTGTGCCTGTTAAACGCTATAGGATATCATGTGGGAAACCTAATAGAACTGTTACTGCAGCTCCTCTTGATTTCTTGCTCAAACTGAATCCCCCTATGAGTGTGCAACCACCAGGGCCTTAGATATCAGTTTGTCTGTGAAATCTCTTGTGATTTAGAAACCAGCATATGGATTTCTATTCCACTTCAAAAACTCCTTCTGGGCAGAAATGTATGGGAAACATACATATATGTATATATGCACGCATTCATGGATGCATTCTGGCCAATGAAGCCACTGAGACTTTGATAACATTTAGTTCCATCCTAGTTTTGCACTATGTCTCTGGAGAAGGAACTAAAACATACAGTTATATACTCTCAGTTGTGTAAGAAGACTGAACTTCTATTTCCTGTTTGTTAATTTATAAGAGCTTCTAGTATGCCCGGTACTACTTACAAAAAATATAAAGACCTCTAAAATTCTTGTGATGTGGAAAAACACAGTGGAAGTAGCCCACAGAAGAGGAAAAGAGAGGGAACAAAACTGGAATGGTTTTATTGCATTTCACATGTAAATAACTGGATGGGAAAGCAAGTTAACCAGTAAAGACTCCATGTAGCTGACAGAGGAACTGAAACTGCTCTCCAGTTTAACTGAGACATGATCCATGGAGCATAGTTCTTACAAAGTTTTCAGAGTGTATTGCATATGTAAAAGATGAGGGAAAGACAAGGGAAATGTGTAGGAACTCTGTAGGTGACATTACACAGAAAAAATGTCATTGAAGAAAAAAACACTAAATGACGTAGTAGCTTCCATTTTTAGTGAAATGCAAAGATACGAGAAGACTGAATTGGAGTAGAATGCATAACAGAGGTAGGGACATCAAATCTTGATACTGCTGCTAGCAGAGAGTTCATGGAGGTGTTGGCCCAGAACAGCCATGGAATTGTAAGTCATGGGAGGAAAATCAGTGCAGAGGGATTTTGCACTTTGTACTTTTGCTGTACTTTTACCACAGTAAGACCTATAAAGCTTTCATCAAAAAATACATCTATGATTCTCACAGCCTAACAACAGACACCAATAAAATCCTTGAAAATATTTCCTAAAAACACCCACACAATATTTTCCCTCTCTATTAGAGGTTTCTTAAAATCTTCCTGGTTGTGAAAATTGCTTTGCTATCGTATACAATTTTTTACTACAGTTTTTCAGTGCATTTAGCAAAACCTCATTTTAAAGATGAAAATGTGCTTCACAATAAACAAACCATTCCAACACACACATTTCTGGTGACATTTATTCCCCAAAGTTTTACTCTGTTGCCACTCAGCATGAAACACATATTGATTCTGGCCTCAGGAACTGTATTCCATTCTTCCCCCATTTCAGCAGGTGATAAATCAAAGGTGACACAGCAAAAGTGAATGAGAAGTGGAACTCTAGGGAGAGGAGTAAGGTAGTCCCTTCTAGTTGGCTGGAAAAAAAAAATAAACTGTTTCCAAACAACTATATCTTAAACTTAAGAAAGTTATTCAGTGTTCGGAAGAAGTTTACAAGGTTGAGGTTTTCCAGTTGTCATGTTTTCTTAAGAAAAGAGTTTGTTTATAGAAAGTGTGAGCGTTCTTTTCTATGATTGACTTCTTTCTGTTTGATAGTCTTTCCTTTGGCTCTTTGAACAGCTTCTTTTCAGTATATGCACATTTTAATCATCCTGCAGTAATAAAGATACGGAAGGGACTTCTTAACTTAGTCTAACTTCTTTCTCTGCCTCCTACTGGACTTCTAAGGAGTTGTCCGTCAGAAGACTGTCCTAAGTTGCCTTTTGTATCCATGGGCAAACAGGAGAAGAAGTAAATAAGTGGCCACAAGCCTTAGCTTATTTTCAAGAATAAAAGCAATGATTTATTTGCTTCAAAAATACTTATGTTTGCTCTGAGAATTAGATGAAATAAAAGGCAAGCACCAAATTTGCTTCTGCTAGTTAATCGGATAATCCCATGAGCTACCTGGCACAATGGCTTAGAACTGAACAGAAAAGGTAGTGAGAAAGGGAGAGAAAATATATTTGGAAATTATTAAATACATTTTCTCTTCATCTGCCATCCATGATACGTATTTTCTTGTCCAGTAATTCATATATTTCAAGTCATTACTAGGTTGAGCAATTGACTGAGGGGGCAGTGCTGGGAGGCTGTTCCTGCTATTTTAATTTTATATTTTAATGAATATAACGTACGAAAACAAGCAGGAAGCCCAGGACATCCTTGAACAGCTGATGCCCTGTTTACCTGAGGTTCTGCTATGAAAATAAATAAACTCCATCAGAGTTTGGGAACTGCTGTAGCTTTACAAGAGGGCAATGGAAAAAAGCCTGCATTGCCTCCTCGCTGCTGAGCTCCTAGGCACGGTAAATTTGAAAAGAGGCATTGCCTTTGCCACTGAAACCATTCTGTGACAGCAGACTGGGAAAAGAGATGGCGTATTCCCAGCAGGAGATGGCTTCTTAAGGAGAGGCCATGGCCTATGTTAAGCAAGTGGAATCTAATACTTGTGCACTTTTTGTCCTTTCTTTACCTCTCCCCTTCTTTCTTCTTCTGATTTTGAAGTGGCTCAATTGCCACTCTAATCCACCGCTACCTCAAGAACTTCTTTTTCTTCAGTTTTTCTTTCTCATATATGTCCTCTTCTCCTGGCCACCTGTGCTGTGTCACAAACCTCCCTGTAACATCCTACCTCCCAAAACAACCATCCCTTCTCCAAAATTTCCTTTTCTGTTCTCACCAGTGTATGTCTTTTTGCCAGCATCCCCGCAGTTCAGTGTCACAATTAACCACATATCTTCAAGTGTCTTCTTCCTTTTGGAAGGTTCCATGCAGAAGTTTCAGGTCTTTAGCTTTCTATGGGAAAAACTCACACTTAACTTTCTCTAAATGTGGCTTTCAGTTGCAGATCCCAGAAGACTTGAGTTCATTTCAGCTTGTGCAAAGGGCTAGTGTGTGCTTTTCAAGGTAATGAAAAGACTGCTCCATAGCTGGACAAGTTTCACAGAGTGAAGCAGTGCTTACCTAGGAAAAAGGTGTTTTAGAGAAAAATCCCTATCTGCTGGCTTTAACCCTTCTACAACGCTAAAATACTTCAATTCTTCTCCCAGGACCTGTATTTTTGGGGCACAATCTTTGGCCTATCAATTTTCAAATATCTTCCAATTCAAGGACATTATTTTAAGTCATTCATTGCAGACCTTCAGTGATTGTAAGTCAGCCTAGGTACTTCCCTCCAAGTGTCCCAGAATAAGTAAAATTTCAAAGTACTTCTAATCTATGGATTTCTTTTACTTCTGGAGATTAACTTAATTATTTCCCATTCTCTTCAGTTCTTCCAGGAAGCAGAGCTTATTTTATCCATTTTACCAAAACCACAAATCTAGTAAATCCAAAAACCAAGCTATATAATTTAGAATATTAACAGTTACCTGTGAGTTT
Source organism: Pterocles gutturalis (assembly GCF_000699245.1). Taxonomy (NCBI): domain Eukaryota; kingdom Metazoa; phylum Chordata; class Aves; order Pterocliformes; family Pteroclidae; genus Pterocles; species Pterocles gutturalis. The sequence continues at coordinate 6,506 of NW_010130112.1, forward strand.
TCTGTAGCCATTTTTATATAGAGTTCCTGACTTTGCATTCAACTGATTTTTTTTTGTTCCACAGAATCCCTCCTGGAAAGGTTTCTTTGCACTTGTTCTCCTAAATCTTTGGCTTCCAATGCGGTAGTTTCTTGCTACTTCTTACCAGTGTGTTTCTGGGACTGTGCTTCCTCTGATGTACTTCCCACAATATTATTTTAATCACCTGCATAGCTGAAGGGTTTGTGGCATGCAAGTCCAGTTTCCAAGTCCAATTTCCTACTTTTTTCCCTATTAACTTTTCCCTCCAGGGGAATATGAGCATCTCATGACACCTTTAGTTTTATTTTCAAACTTATCACTCTTTTATTCTGTCTGTTGCTTAATCCTGCATATCCACCTAACTAACAAACTCTCATGGGCTTTCTGCTGTTGTCTGTTACTAAATTAGTGTATGATGGGCTCCTTTTTTATTACTTACATATTTTAATGAGACCTGGTGGAAGTCCATAACATGAAGAAAATAAATATCTTTGTTAGAGGTTGTTTTCAGTGATCTGTTTTGTGATTGGTAGGGATTAATAGAAAAAGTTTAAATTAATTTTAAGACTGAGAAGTTTCTTGTCTGTGAAAAGCAGAAGAGCTTCTTCCTGCTCTGATCTTCACTGTGATTAGAAAGAGACCACATTAAATATTGATTTTCTTCAGGTTCTTAGATTAATAAGGGATTAGACCCCTTTTAAATAAATTTTGCTGTCAAAAGCACAGGGTACTTAATGTAAAATGAGTGACTGCCTTTGCATGTTGGTACCACCATTGACTATGGGCAAGAGGAGGATTCAAGATTTGGCAAAGTTCTATTTTTCTTAAATATTTTTTCTCGTCAAAGATGTGTGAGCTTACTCCTGCTTTTGAACAGGGTGTTTTATATTATACCTTTATAATGAACATCAGTGAACAAGGTGTTGCCCTTAAACTCAAGAGGGAGGGCTTCTCTTTCTGGCTCTCCCACTTAGTATAATTGCCATTCTTGAAAATCTTGGAAACTAATTGCACAAATCTGTGCCTCAGTTTCCTCAAGTGAAAAATAGGACAGTTCCTTTGGAAAATAGTTGGAGTTCTACTTATTAGGACTACTTGGTGTTCTTTGTGTTTTATTTTAAAATAACATATTAGTTATCACTTACAGCGTACCAGATAAAGCTTTACTCATAACTAGAAAGCAGCTGCTGATTAAGTGAGGGATGATAACTGTGCAATACTTCATAGTAACACCATGAATACTTCAAACCAGGAATTGAGAAATTAAAACTGGGAACTTAGGGAGACAAAATATACCTACTTGCTTGTGGTTTACCTTTCTAATTTTGGTTAACAAAGCAAACGCCACTTGCTAATCTATGAGAAGATGTTGACTTGGGAACAGGGGAAATGCTAGCATCTGCAGTTGTGCTGGACTAGCATCAGTAGCTCTATTCAAACAGTGAAAAGAGACATTTTAAGCAAAGAACCATATAGACTTTACTAATAACAACAGTACACTACTCTGCAATGAGTGAGCCAGACTTCCTGAATAACCTCTTGACAGCTTTGTACTGTTGCTTCTTCAATCTGGTCTGAACCCATGCACATTGCAAGAGGGCTCACACCCAGTTCTAAGCTCCCAGATATGACTTCTCTGCCATGGGGGAAATTCTTTCAGCTTTTCTGTGTTGCTTTTTTTTTTTTTTTTTTTTTGGTATGGGATAATAGAAGGATAATAGAAGGAATTATCACAGAACTAATAAAATTTTTATATCCTGAAGCATATAACTTAGCTAGGGGTCAATAGCTGACTCTTTCAGTGCTACTATCCATCTGGAATTTCTAGACACATCCTTTCCTTCTGCTTTGAATTTTTGTGAAAGAAAGAGGAGAAAAATAATAATTTCTCTGAGATATTTCCATGCCAGGAAGCTAAGCCAGGAAGCTAAGCCAAGGCAGAGCTTTGAGTAAGTTACCTGTCCTTCAGAAATCAAAGCACAAATCTATTGTGCACACACTGAACCAACAGCCAGCACACTGTGATGTGGGCTGTCGTTCTTATTATGCAAATAGTACACATTGTGTCCGCCTGTCTGTCTGCTCTGAAATTTTAGGACAGAAACATATAGCCCTATTTTCTAAACTGTGGCAAGGTCTTATAAAGGCTCTTAAGAAGGGGATTCTCTTTCTGTTGCCTATAGAAGGAGATTAACTGGATTTACTAAGTAACTCAGGTTGTAAGAATGTGTCCCTGAATCTTAAATTTATGGGGTTTTTTTTCTTTTTTTTTCAACTGCTATGTACGTATATACTGGATATGTTTTTTTTTAATATCAGTAATTGCAGCTAATTCATGTAACAGGGAGGTTAACTACAGAAGTGAATTGTTCATCATTATCCCGAGTTTCATACTCAGTCCACGGCAGTGTCATTTTTCTGAACTAACATGTTTTGCTACTTGTACTGACTACACGCTCCTGCAGTCATAAGGTTAATTGCCTGGTTTACAATTTTTAACATCACTGTAATTGCAGAGTAATTACATTGTGTTCAGTAGACTAACAAGAAATTTTACAGGTAACAAAAAAAAAAGGTTGAATATAAAGGAAGTCTCATAAAATTGGCTATTCTAAAGAAATAACTGCAATCTTAGAAGAGTAATTTCGGACTTGAGATCGAGTATTTTTCAAATACAGCCCACGCCCTTATTTTTTGCTTAAAGACCCACATCCTGTCATACCTATATCCTTCTCAAGCCATATTTAGAGCTCTTTTTCAAGATAGTGTTGACTTTTTGGGGGGTATCTGTTGTAAAGTAACATGGAAACAGTACCACACAGTCTCTTTCTAATAACTCTTGCCTGGGGAGCCAAAAGAGCCAACTGTACCGACTTGAATACAGATGGCACAATGTGTTCCTTGACAGCAGTAAAGCAAAGCCGACCTAGAAATGTTCCCGACTTAGGAATTGTACCCAGCTCTTCTTACATAAAGGAAGGCGGTTGTAAGATAAAGAACTTTCCGTAAGGAAGAGGAGTTAGGCATAAAAGGAGTGCAATAGAAGGGGTACATTTGCATCCCTCATAAAACCGTCATCCCACACCAGCTATTAATTTACTTTTTTAAAATTCACACAAAGAGCATTTTGTTAGAGAGAGATTCGCAACCCCCCTACCCTCATATTCTGCCACTGATCTACAGCTTCTCAGGGGAGTTCCCAGTACTCCAGCATCATTGTTGTGCATATTTCATAGAATCACAGCATCACAGAATCATTAAGGTTGGAAAA
>NW_010130113.1:0-1687 GCF_000699245.1 Pterocles gutturalis
TGATTCTATGATTCTATGATTCTATGTGTCAGCCAAGAATAAGTTTTGTGTTCACAGCCCAAAAACCAGGAAGAAGAGTCCAATTATTTTTTTAAAGATAGTTACAGGACCATAGAAGCCAAATGATCTAATAACAGTTTTGCCCTAATCAAAGACTGAGCTAAAGTGTGGCAGCTGGAGAGAGTTGTCACACATGCATACAGTAAAAGATTCCTAATTCGTATTGCTTTTCCCTATGTGCCTAATTCTGAATGTTAGTGCAAAATCCCTGTGATGTCACTGAAGAAAGAAAAGCTTTTTTTCAAAATAGTTCAGAGTTCTATGTTTTGCTTTAGGTTTTTGGGGATATTATGTTTAATTCATTTTAACATTTGGTTTAGAGCACAGCCTCATAACAAAATGTATTGCCCTAATTGATGGGACAGCAAGCTACTGCACAGGGGAAGAAATTTCTTAATGTACCTTCGTTGCCAAATTCAGTAGATGTTATATGTGCATCCCAAACTGCAATCAGAAGCCGTCTTCCTTTTTTTCTTTTTCCAGCCTACTGGCCTCCTAAAGGAAGTGCCTAAAGTCAAACAGTATAAATACTTTCCCTAAAACATCCTAACATCTGTAAACAAAATCAACATAAACATCTTTATTGCGGATTCTAACAATTCCAAAAACCTAAGCCATGAGCAAGAAGATTAGGTAATGGTTTAGAAACTCCACTTGGAATAAATTTCAAGGTTAAAGAAAAATTGATAAAGCAGATTTCTGATGAGAGTTATGATCCTGAAGATATTGCTACTATTTCTAACGAATTCAAACTCAGTCAAATGTAAGAAAATAAAATAATATCTTTAGTGGCCAATTCAGGTTTAATTGCAACAGAGGAAAAAGGTTCGATTTCTTAGAAACAAAGATAATAAATCCTATCTTTATTAACATGAACTCTGCAAGGAAAGCTGGCTCGCTCATAAGCTGTCAGGGCTCATCAAGAGGGCTTTAAACCAGGTTTGAAGGGGGAAGGGGGGATTGCCAGGCCCATTGCAGACAAACCTAGGGGTGGCACGCTGAGGGTAGGAGTGGATTTGACAGTTCATCTCAAGTGCATTTACACTAATGCACGCAGTATGAGCAACAAGCAAGAGGAGCTGGAGGCCATTGTGCAACAGAAGAGCTATGACCTAATGGCCATCACAGAAGCATGGTGGGGCGAGGCTCACAGCTGGAGTGCTGCAGCGGATGGCTCTAAGCTCTTCAGAAGGGATAGGCAAGGAAGGAGAGGAGGTGGGGTGGCTGTGTATGTTAGGGAGTGTTTTGATTGTATAGAAATCGAGGATTGTGATGAGTGAAGTTTGAATGCTTATGGGTAAGGATGAGGGGAAGAGCTAACAAGGCTGATATCCTGCTGGGAGTTTGTTACAGGCCACCTTCCCAGCAGGAGGAAGCAGATGAGGCATTCTATAAGCAGCTGGCAGAAGTCTCGTGATCTTGTTCTTGTGGGAGACTTCAACTTGCCAGACATCTGCTGGAAATATAACACAGAGGAAAGGAAACAGTCTAGGAGATTCTTGGAGTGTGTGGAAGATAACTTCCTGACACAGCTGGTAAGCGAGCCTACCAGGGGAGGAGCCTTGCTCGACCTGCTGTTCACACAGAGAAGGACTGCCGGGAGATGTGGTGGTTGGAGTCTGTCTTG
>NW_010130114.1:0-21104 GCF_000699245.1 Pterocles gutturalis
CCCGCAAGTCCTTCTGCTCAGAGCTGCTCAGATAAGGGATTTGTTGTGGAAGAGCAGTTCAATACACTGCTATGGATGGGTGCATCCTTCTTGGAAGGACTCGAGCGTTTTAGCTTGGTTACTTTCAGTCCCTGCAGCCCCTCCAAGCTGAAGCAGTAGGACCTTCTGGTTTAACAGTAGTGAATGCAGTGGAGAGGTCAAAGAGACTGAGCATCTCCTCTCATCGTTGGTGCCAGGAGATGATGCATCAGTACCACCAAAGCAATTTCAGCTCCGTGTTTGGGTCCTGAAACTGCACTGTATAAAATTTAAGATACTAGTTTTAGTGATATGAGCTTAGAAGTGAAGTCTGCCTGGTTCTTTAACTGCTTATACCGGGAAGCAAAACCACACTTATGTCAGAGGCCTAATGAACGTGTGTCATTAGTCTGTGCATTTTAATGCATGTGTCCCACCGGGCCGTGCGGCTGTGGCATGTTTTGGGGTTGGCATCAGTCAGGTGCTTCTCCCTGCAGGCAGGCCAGATGCAGGACGTGCTGTAGGGGATGGAGGCGTGTGGATGTGAGCTGAGATGTGTTGGTCCTGCTGCAGGACAGTGACACTGTGGTTTTTTACTAGATATGGTCTTTGTGACTGTGCCAAGAGACAGAGGACTTCATAGTGTGCACTAGTTACTGAGAACAAGAGCATTTAGAAATAATACTTTCCTGGTTTTTCAACAAACTGAACAGTAGTGCATGGCAGCAGTTGCTCCTGACTGTCTGTCATATGTCAGAAGAGGTCTCTGTGGGATGGAGAGGTCAGGGCCCAGATTCTTCTAGGACTGCAGGAACTTACATCTGCTGTGCAGCTCTTTTGGCCAGAGTTTCAGGCTGCTTAAATCAGATCTTTTTGCCACAGAGCTTTCTGAGGGAAACCCCAGGCTTGGTTTTGGTATTAGATGATGAGTTTCTTTCAGTATTGCAACTGTCTAATTCCCATCTGTGTTTCATCCCTGTGATGTTTCCTTGGTGCTTCCCTGCTGCAGCGTCAGTGGCGGCGGGTGCCCACGCCGGCTGTAGGGGCGTGTTAAGCCAGGAAAGCTGGAGGGAGCCTGTGGTGGCTCCTCCTCGCTGACTCACTGCCTTTGACTGTGACAGAGCGACCACATCACAGAGAAAAGACGCTTTAGAAGAGAAGTCAAGTCACTTATTTCAGGCATTGTCAGAGCTTCCTCTCCTCCCTGAAGCTACGCTGTAGAGAGGCTTTCAAGCAGAAGATAATGAATAGTCAAAGTGTGATTTTTTTTTTTTCTCTCATTTAGCTTGTTGAGCACAGGTAGGAGTACTGCTCACAACTGCTTGTGCTTCAGGTACAACCCTGTAGGTCAGTGTCATGTCCATGAACATGTCTGATTCTTCCTGTGGCACTCTTATGGCTCTTCCTCACTTGTCTCCCCCCAAGAGAATTTTTCATCCTTAGTGGAAGAAGCCCAGCAGTCCAGTTTAGTACATTCAAAGCAAGAGATGATTGTGAAACTTCTCTGAAGAAATTGTCAGCTGCCCTGCGAATGTAACTGTTCCTCCTTGCAGAGGGTAGGAAGGTGCTATTGCATGCTGTTCTAGATGTAAAGACTTCTCTAGACTGAGAAAGTACTGAAGGTGTCATCCATGACTTGTAATGTTTTTCTGAATGTTCTATGTCCAAGCGACTTGGGCACTATGTTTCCTTATTTGGATTCACAACAAATTCACAACAAACAGCTGAAATTCCAGCTGTTACTGTAATTAATAGTAATGCTTCTGATGCAAAATATTTATGATTTCCATCCATATCTACATTAAAGACAACCTCTGGGTTTTCATCTTTCCCAAAGTCAACAGGGTGTATGTGGCAGAACCAGCCAAGGGAAATTGTTATTACTGTCATTGTATTTCAGGTTGCCAAAGGATGTGGCAGGTTGATTAGTTCTCTTTAGTGTTTGCACATTTCTATTTTCTCCCAGTTTCAGTGCAGGACAAACAAGTTTATTCACTTGGAGAAGAAAATGGATGATAGGAAAGGTTAGAGTGTGTGCTGTAAGGTCCATGCTCTCCAAATACGGACACTGTCTGTGTCAAGTTTTGTTCCCTCCACATGTGACTCTCTGTGACTCTCCTCCAGCAAATACAAATACACAGAACACTCTGGAGATGAGTTATACAAAGATAAAACTATAAGGTAGTTCTGTAATTGTTCACCTTCCTGCACTGGATGTTTGCAACAGTGATGGTGTATGTCCAGAAGAAGATCTGATCATTTTCAAGGCTTCTCCCCAGGATATACAGAGAGATGACCCATCTGGTTGCTGCTGCTGTCTGCAAGAAAAGCATGGAACAGAAGTGTTACAAATTTTTAAAGTTTTAAAAATGGCACACAGGAAGGATGATAATACCAATTACCACTCTGATGGAGCTTGTCATATGCACCAAAGCAAGCATTGTGCACTAGAGCAGTGAGCATTGGGTGTCCATCTGGGAAGCCACATTCAGCCCCTTTACAGTGTTTGGCTGACATTTATGGAACTATGGCTCTATACAAGACCCAGGAAACCGAAATTCTGGACTTGGTCTTGACCTGTGAAAAAAAACGAGAAGATTGTGGATTATTCCAAGGCTAATAGCATTGCTTTTTATGCCTGCAAGTGTGCCTGAAAATCTCAGTTCTCCATCATGGGACAGGAGGTGCCTCTGATAAGTGTCTTTGGTTGTTCTTGCCCAAGGATGGTGATGAAAGGAAAAGAGGTAAATAGATTGTTGTGCAGGTTTAAGGAGAGGTTTCAGTGATATTTACTGTTCACACAAGCAGTACCAGTCTCTTTTGTTAGAAGGTATCATTCTCAGCTCATTGACAATTCCGCATCAGCTAGAGAGTACTTCTGAAGATGAACCAACAATGTCAAGCTCAGCTTGTTGGTGGCCAACAGCAGCATGTGTAGTAATGGCAGTGATGAGGTCAAGAGCATAGGTTGTAGTTACCACTCCATGGCCTAGCATCACTTTCAAAATGGCCTCTAGCACACCTGAGTTACCAAACCTTTACCCTGAATTTTCAGAATTGAGCAAGTGTAGAGGAGAACTAGTAGTTTATTGGTCTTACATGGCATCATTATGGTGAGGTAGTGGCTGTAATGCCTACTCCCCTACCCAGAGTGGATGCCAGAGGCATGAATTGCTGGCAGATGTTAACTGTAAGTGTTTGTGCCACTTTTTGCAGCACCACTTTCCTATGCATGGTGATCCATCTCACCCAGATGGATGGGATGGATCTTGGGTGCTGTTTTTGCTTTCTAAACAGAGGCATGAGGAGCAGGCATTATGACAGCAGTAGCAATAGTGGGTGGAAAACATGGTTTCGTAGTTGGTATTGCACAGTCATCACCAGTGTACGTTGGCTCTAGCCCCTGGCATGGAATGACCTGGTGTAATCAAGAATTGTGCATAAAGAGGCTATTTATGCATGTGTTAAACTTGAGTAAATGAAGGTATGGTAGAACAGCTATTGCAACAAGGTGCCATCTGCCAATACGCAGTTCTTGCATGGTTCTTTCTCTTTAGTTGCCACCAGTCATTGGAGGGGTAGAAAGCACGTCAGTCATGCAACACAATCAGCGGCAGGAATCAGGTCTTGCTCCTTAGCAGAACTTGCAAAGACATTATAGGCATATCCAAGGTATACTTAGTATGTTTGGGACTTTCTTAACACATCAAATGAAACAGTTTTTATCTTGCAGAGTTTATGATATACAACACTAATGACATGGTTAATGTAGCACCAAGCTGGCTAGCACCTGGGGAGGATAGCCCATATGATTCTGTATAGTTCGTTTACATTCTGACTTCCTTAAAAAAAATGAGTTGTCACTACCTACTCGTTACTGCCAGCAAAATTCTGTAAAAATTCTGAGTAGTTGAGAAAATGCCTCAAGCTTATAAAACTTTTCCTTTTTCCAAGAATAATGAGTTTTCATCTACTGCTTTGTTTTTCTGGTCTTATTCATAAGATGGAATATTAGAACCAGAATGTGGGGTTTTTTCCTGAATTAGAGTTTGCAGCGTATTTTTATAGTTAGTGACGTCTTTTCTAGATTGTGCTCTGTCACTGTTCCCTGAAAGAGAGGCAAGTAGTCATGTATGTGTGTGTATGATTTCCCTGGGAGTGCCACCCAGGGTGCCTAAAACAATACCTGCTTCTTTGATAATGCAGTTTATCATTATTTTGGTGCTGGATGAATCACTGATGGCCCTTTTTCTTTCACTTTAGAGAAGACAGAAGTATGTTCTCTTAAAAGCAGTGTTGGAGTGAGCACGTCAGTTCTTTGAGGTTTGTTTTGACATACATGTTGAGCATTGGTATCAGTTGTCACAGCTGGTGGTGGCTTTTTATTTCCTCTGCTGATGGATTACAAGTGCTGTTATAAATCCCAGTAAACATCATGGGTGAATTCCATGGAAAATTATATTTTTTTCTAAATACTTGGAGAGGTACAACCAGAGATTAAGATGATATATTGGATTTTCCTGAAAAAGAGCTTTTTTAAGTAATGGCTCAATAGACTTCATTGTGGTGGGTGCTTGGCCAGTATGATGGCAAAACCACATCTGTTAAGTCACAGGGAATGGGAGAATTCTCATGAGTCTGAAATCCTACACACACTCCGGGAAACACAGTGCCAACAGACTTGGTGAAGTAGGTCTACTTAAAGTAAGTTAAGCATACTTTGAAGAAAAAGTTATAACTGTTATAACTTGAGTGACAGTTTTCATGCTGTTCAAGCCGTTCATTACTTATGGTGGATAGACTGTTTCACAAAGAAAGAAAATTTCTAAAGAACAAGTTTTCTTCATTTTAACATCCAGAGATTCATTGAATAGAATCAGTCAACCATTAAATGTGATCATGCAAAATGAGGTAAATGACATGCAAGAATATCCTCCTTCTTCCCCTAGCCAAAACACATGTTGAAGATACTGGGCAAGATCATATGGCCGATGTACAAAAGATGGTGAATTAGTGCCAGATCGGAAACATACACCATTTTACCTTGATGCTGTCAGTGATCCTGCAATCCCAGATTGAATGCTTAGGTAAGATACTAGATAAAGAGTGACATGATACATTTGGAGACTTAATGATAACTGTATTCACCACCAGCAGTATTTTTGGTTCCCTTCTCATGTGGCAAATCTAAATATTCCAAAACAGTGAGCAAGATCCAAGAAGCCGTCTCTTCTGTCTGATCTGGTTCAAGAAAGATCATCCCAAACAAGAAGTCAATATATTATTTGATGCTTTGAAAGAAAATTATCCTATGCAGTCACTTTCCAACAAATCTGAAACTGCTGCCACAATGTACTAATGCCAGTAATTGAACAAAAGGAAAAGAATGGGGACAGTTAACATGATGAAAAGGAATCCAGAAATAAATATACTCATTTTGTGACACATTTTTCCCGATACCTCACCCTCATCTATTCTTTGTCTTTGGCAAGCAATATTTATCTGCCTCTCTCAGCATCCGTCAACAGCTAGTGTCTATATCTCATTTTCCTTGATAACATCCATCTCCATTCCACATTTGAAACACAGGTCTCTCTCATCATGTTGATAAATGAAACAATCTAGGTAAACTCGCAGCTGTTTTTTAACCTGTACTTGCATGACTGCAGCATTTCAGACCTAAAGGTTTGTGGTCAAACCTTAGCTCAGTAATGTTTTAGTTGGGTCTAGCTCTACTGATTGATCCTTATTTTGATTGGTGTCAGCATGAATAGGTTGGATTTGGATATGGAACCCTTGGGGGGCATAGTCACCTCTGTCAACAAACCATCAGGAAGGGAAGCTGGACCCACCAGCCTGTGGCAGGGCTTTTCACTGCTGTTGAGTGGGCTCTTCTCGCTGGTTGGATCCATTCTTGTGTTAGGGTAGAGATACTTGCCGTGAGCTGTACATCTCAATAAGAAGACAGATGGGATGGCCTTCTGTCCCATACCTACTTCTCTTTCACTACATACAGGCTAGCATCATTAGTCTGCAGGTTGTTTTCTAGCTTGATGTGGCCTACATAGAAAACCATGTTCGTGATTCTTCCTGTCTTCAAGTGAAGACAGGAAGGGGTACATAACATGAAGAAGGCTTATCTTGTGTAAAAGAGGTCTGTGAAAGACATGGAGTAACAAAAGACTTTGCAGAACTCCTCTGTCAGGCTGTTAAACAGGTATGGACACCCTTCATTTTGTTCCCAATTTTAACTAGGAGTTCAAACACTCAGTGGGGTTAACAACAGGAGCAAAAATTAGTACATTGTTCACTAGATGCAGATTCAGTTATTGCATCCACAAACAGAAGCTTAGGGAAGGAGCAGAAGGTGATGGCTTACATTTTGAAGGGGTTGGCTGTTTGCACGGTTTCTCCATTTGTGTGTTGTGCGGCCAGAACTTGCACATAGATTTCACAAGTTAATTTAGATCAAGTAAATTGTTGCATTTCTTTATGCTTATTTCTGCATTAGCGTCTTTTCTCCAATCTTAACATAGTAAAGCAGCATAAAATGCTCAGCAGCATTGGACAGCCTTTGGTATGTGACTTATTAGCTTTTGTATATATTTGTGAAGGCTTCTTAGGAACATGATTTAGTTGAAACAACCTTTTTCTTGCATTAATATCACTAAAAATCAATGTGAGGTAGGTTTGTGGATTATTGGAAAATGTTTATCATCTCAGTCTTCTTGGAACAGGCAATTTATTAAGTGTTTCACATTGATGTAAAATACAGGAGTTAAAATTTCCTTGGAGTGACTAATGTCTCTTCTGTTTTGACCACTACTTTATATAAAGTTGGGAGGTTTTTTACAGTGGCTTTGCAATAACATGGTTACTGTACTTATGATAGTATTAAATGGTATTTTTGTATTGCAACTTTAATATATTTACTATTTAAAATAAATTAATATGCACTAACAGCCTTTTGGGCGGGTCAAACCTCAGGTGGAAATGAGCCCAGCTCCTGGCATTGCACTGGCCAGCAGGTTCGCATGCTTGCTCCAGAGGCAGTCCTTAAAGAGCCTCCAAGCAAGGCTGTAGGAGAATAGGCTTCTTGACACCTGAATATATATGTAGCTCCGTAGCATGGTGCAGTGTTTTATGTTGTAAGAGCAACAGTGATATAGAAAAACACGGCTGCATAGTTGTATCTTCTGGAGGGTGCCTGTAAAAGAGAAAGAGGAGATATAGGAAATTGTTTTCCTTCGTTTGAAATAATGAACTTGATATATACATGGGACTGAAGTTCCGTAAAATTATTGCCACTAATAATATGTATTCTTTCATTATTGCCAAATGTGGACAATTAAGTGGATTAAGCTGGCAAACTCTGCCTTCTAAAATCTGAAAATATGCTTTTACTGACTGAAGTTACTAAACACCTGAAAAATCTCTGATTGAGGGCCATGTTCATGTTGAAAGGATAATAGAAAGTAGTGTAAATAATACAGCCAGTTTAGTGCAGTCACTGTTCGAATACTGCTTTAGCACTGAAATAAAGCTGTAAACCTGGCTGCTTTAAAAATACCCATGGCTATGTATATTGCGCTCCTCATATTAACTTAACACATAAAATGGAGCATAATCTCTAATGGTTTCCACAGACGGTATAAATGTAGATTAGGAATCTTCAGGTCTAGTTCTGCTTAGATGAAAGCAATCTGGAACTTCATCAGTTGTAGTGACTGAAAAAGCAATTGTATACAGGTCATAATTTCAATGTATTTTGCTTTTTCATGTCTGTAAATCTTTATTAATAGTTCAGTCTTAATAAGTTGACTTATCTGTTTTAAATATTGAAATGTATAGGGCAACTTAGTCATTCAAGATCACCTTCTGCATTTATAATCACGAACAATAAAAATAATTTATACTCAGTTGACTTTTACAGACATACTTATGCTTTATTTGAATGAAAAAGCACAAATTTAAAAACCTGAAATTTGAATGAACAGGAGAAATTTGTCTTTTAAAAGCCTTTTCAGATTCTGCAACACAGGACAAAATTAGTATCTGTTTTCGTAAGTCTTTCTGGAGCAGATATTTGAGTGGCTTTTGATCTGTTTCCACAGGTTTTCAATACATATTCCAATGAAGACTATGACAGGAGAAATGATGAAGTTGACCCAGTGGCTGCATCAGCTGAATACGAACTTGAGAAGCGGGTGGAGAAGCTGGATCTCTTCCCAGTTGAACTAGAAAAAGGTATGCAGTCTGTGTGCCATTTCCAGTTCTTGTGACACTGACCTACAAGTCTGAGGAAGTCCACACATGCCTACAGAGCCTATCTTGAATTTCCATGAATCTGTTGTAGTCACCTTGGCTTTTTGGATTTCAAGAAATGTTCAGTAAGAAACTGAAGCAGCAATTCAGACACGCAGTTCTTTATTTCCCTAAGGGAATTGTTTTATGTCACTCCATTAACACATGATTGTATACACTGTTTGATGTGATGTTTTCATTCTCCACTGGAAGAGTAAAAATCTTAATTGTTCTTGTGAGCTCCTCATAAGGGCGAAAGTGGTATTTTTTGTGTGTAGTTAAAATGGCAGAATAATATAGTTTTTAAAAAGAAGCATAAGGGTATTAGTGGTACTGATAATGGAAAGACAAGAGGAACCAAAGCATAAATGTTTACCTACCAAATAACTATATAAATCAAATATAAGTATTTTCTGCTTTTGATTGCCTTTTTAACAGATGAAGATGGACTTGGCATAAGTATTATTGGAATGGGAGTCGGAGCAGATGCAGGCCTTGAAAAACTGGGAATATTTGTCAAAACAGTAACAGAAGGTGGGGCAGCAGAAAGAGATGGCAGGTAAACTAGACTCCGTATTTGGAAATTTTCCCATCAGTAGTTATTATGAATTATGATTTTCATAGGAAAGGGTTGTTCACTTAATGTATGTCATGATAACTCAAAGCTGTAAAATTCAGAGACTTATTGGTAAGGTGGAAATACCTGATGTGGTTATGAGAAGACACCAGTTCGGTGCACTGAGTTTAAACTGTTTAAAGGGAACAGATTAGCCAAAGATGTGTGGTAGTGACTACTGAAAACCCAAATGCTTTAGCGTGACATTCCAAATTGTGTATCACTTTTGAAAGCAGTTCAGATTTTAGAAGTGTTGACTTCCCACATGTTCTTTTGGTTTCAAACCAGCTTTAAACAATCGGTATTTGTGAAAAAGAGTTCTGCTCAACATTGTATTAGGAAAATAATTAGCGTAACATACACCTCCTTTCAAGCTTGCTAACACAGGCTGTTACTTTGTATTTCTTGTTATGCATATTCTTCTGCTCCAAAGTTCAGTTTTCACCCTGCAGCACTGAAACTACGTCAAATCAACTCTGATAGGGATCTGTACCATAAATCTTGCCCGCTAAAGAAATAAATTGGTGTTTGTAGTCTTATATGATGCTCATATAAAACCTGGTTGCTTCTAGAATTGCTTACTTCATATGCGCAGTTCAGAGAATTCCTTTTGAACGTACAATTTTTTTCCTATAATACGGGACAGAGTTATCTGTGTATTACACAATACCTGCCACAAGCAGGCCAATGTTCCTCATTAAAAGTTAGAAAAACAATTTACTATGTCGTAATTTAATAATGAAAAGTATTCTTACACATCTTGCAACCCGTATAATTTGTTGTTGTTCCCGTGCATACCCTTTGTAAATTTGCTTGCAAATAAAATATTCCTTATCTGATGGATTAGCAGTTAAGTCTACTTCTATGCATTCTCTGCTATTTTTAACCATTAGTGATTTGTTATATTAGTAATAAATAATATCAAACACAAACAGAGGTAAACAGTGTAAGAATAAACTCTAAAAAGTTGATGCTGTCTTCTAAAATCTGTATTGTCACATGTTTTTTATTGCTGAACACCTATAACTTTTTGGACAGGCAAAAGGTTGTTCTGCTGTGGAAACCCCCCACAAATTAAATCAGAAGGCTCTACATAGCAGGGTTTTGCTGAGTTTAATAACGTTGCCCTGAAACTACTGGAGTGTACTGTCTCCCAGATTGGGCTTGAAGGTATCTTTACTGATCGTGGCAATAAGATCACAGGTTAAAGGCGAAGTACTGATTTATCACAGGCTTAGAAATTATTAAGGGAATTGAAGAAGCTGACACCTCAAAATGTCATGACTTCATCCATTTCTTTAAATTTAAGTGAACGTTTTTCTGAAAGGTATGCTTGAGCTCAGCTGGAAGGTAGTAAGCTCACAACTGCCATTCTGTGTGAAATCCTCTGGTTGAAAATCAGTCACTTGCTTCTGCTCTATGATGATCTGTATTTTCTGTTCCTCTCATTATTCACATGTTTGAGTGGGCTACAGAAGCTAATGTTCAATCACAAGTCTCTTCTTTCATTTCCCTAGATGGCAACTGAAAGGACCTTGTCAGCTGAGAAAAAATAATATCTTTCTTTGACCATTCTTGTATTTGTGTTGGTTTTCAACTGGCTGAATGTTCAGTCAACTGAGAAATAGCTCTCTGATTTTCTCTTTGAGAGCCTGACTGATCATTCACTTGGGAAAGAGATATGTAATCCTCTCAGTCAGGAGCAGCCAGTTCTGTAATAAAGTGCATGAACTGTAAAGGGTCTTGTTAACTTCATCTTTGTGAAAAGCCTAGTTAATCATTAGCATTGATAGCAAAAGAAAGACTCCTAACAGAAAATAAAACTATACTCAGTAGTTGCATCAGATATTCTGAATAACTGCATAGCAATCTTCAAGCAGGGTCTCTGAAACTACAGTTTAAAGCATTACAATATCTGCAGGATAATTCCCATCTTTTATTGAAAGACCCATCGAATCGTGACATAAAAGACTTGCTTCCAATGGAAACCCAAAATCTGTACAAAGGGGTTTCTCAGTGTTTGAGCACTGCTGGCTTGATTCATGTTGCTGCAAACAAACAGGTGCTGTTTAGTTGTCATATCAAAAGGCGTTGTGTGGCAGTGTTCAGCCAAGGAGGGTTGCTCTGAGATGAATCCAAGGCAAGCATGCTGATAAGTAATAAGAGAGATTGTTAATAGTGTGTAAAATATAAAATCAATCATTAGACTGAATGTGAAAAAATCTTTTCTTGGATGAATTCATAGCTTTTTCTTTCAAATTACTGTGGTGATGAGTCATTTACATTTTAAAGTATTTTGATAACATTGAGAACAACAGTTTTGAAACATTACACAGTTGTTAACTTGAAAAATACTCTAAACTTTGTCTCTGCACAGGTTAAATTTTTTAATTCATCATACAGAGCAATAGTTGCGCAAGTAATTTGTTCAGCTTTAGTTGGTTTATTTCTGTAGTTGCTACTTTGTTGAAGTGCTGCTTCACATAGGCAGAAATTAAAGTCATGACCATTAGAAAATAATTGTCAGAAGAACTGCCAATTTCATTAATGATGAAAACAGTTAAATGTCTGTCTTACAAGCTTTGCCAACCTGAGCCTAATTTTTCATTCATTTTGGAAATTAGATTTGAGAGACAGAGGAAGCCTAGAGCTCCAGATGGAGGGGGCTCTGAAGGGGCTAAGGCTGTCAGAGAACATGGCTCTGAGAATATTTTGGTCTGCATGGTGCCTGGGGAGGCTTGTCTGGGAGGTTACGGCTAGGCAGCAGGTACAGAGCTATGGTGGGAGTGGGGCTGGAGGGGGGATGCCCAAGGAAGAGGAAGGTGGCCAGAAGAATATGGCTGTGGGAGTATTTTAGTCTGGGCAGTATAGAATGAACATGGCAACACACAGGAAGCTTACTTTTAAATTACATATAATCGTGTATTTTGAATAACAGTTATGTTAATTTTGTTTCATATATATGTATGTATGTTTATATGTAATTAAAATACATGTAGGAATAGAAAGAGAGGAGGTTTGTAGAACAATGGCGGTAAAAATAAGAGTTGGAAGTGAATTTAGGAGCTGTACATCCCAGAAAGGAGGAGATACGAAATATGCCTGAAGGACAAACGGAATAAGACCGAATTGCAGTAGATCAAGATAGAGCCACTTAGGAACTTGCAGGCAACAGTTCTCTAACATGACGTTTCATCACCTGAAATACTATAATTGCATATCTCTATGAAAGCTGCTAGTCCACTGCATAATGCAGTGTCATAGCTAAACTGCCACCACAGAGGAACCTGTTCTGCCACCATTTAGTTTTCAGCCGAGAGGGTGACAGCTTCCCACTCAGTGGGCACCAACTTCTTAAACTTCTTTTCTTGGTACTCCTGCAGCCATCTGACTGAACCTCGTCTTTGCTAAAGTAAAAAAAAACACCTCATTTTCACAGTATTTAAATACAATAAATCTTAATGCCATTGATGTACTTATTAAATGTTTCAGTGAAAACTGAAATAAAATTCTGAGATTAAAATGCCTGATACAATTTTCGAGATAGGAGTTCATAGGCTGTTGCAAAGATAATTTTTTCAAGGTTTCTTATATACACAAGAGAGAGCCTGCCCAGAACACGGTGACATTCTGTGGTGTGAGATTGCCAACAAATAAACCTTGTAGTCCTTACTCATCAGTGGAGTCCAAAGAACTGATGATACTGCTTGAACACATGTAGAGCTGCAAAGCGTTGCCTCAGACTTGACAGAGAAATCAGTGCTCCAAGTCAAAATGCATCAGCCCTCTTTTGAAGCCTCTCTTGTTCTTTGAAAAGAAGTCTTATTACTAAGATATCCTAAGATATTAAATACCTTAGTTTAGCTATTTTTATATAATTTCAATGGGCTTTTTTCATAGCTGATTCTTTGCTCCTTTGTAAACTGTTTGGGTCAGTAGCATCCATATAAGTACTTGAAAATTATTCCCTTTGACTAGTTATGCATGTGGGGTTTGGTTTTTTTTCATTTTTGAAACTACAGGAATTCGTGCATTTCTAGAGGATATTTTAGTAGAGCAGTCCTCCTTCCAAGCATTTGTAATCCAGATGACTCCAGTGTCTGCCCTGGGGATTTCGTAGCTCTGCTTGCTTCAGATAAAAGCAGCATGGTTTTTATTCTGCCTAACTTTTCCTGCATCAAACAGTGTATCGACTGTAAATAGGTGTTTGGTTTCAAAGAGAGAGTCCTCATTGAAACAGTCCAAGGTCATCTTATTGTGTGCAGCAAGATCACACTTACACTGGGAATTCATCTTTTTGGAGGAAGTTAGATGAAATATTTTAAGAGAGTAGGTCACAATTAAGTCTGATGCGCAAGCTCTTTTCTCCACAGATGAGCAGGTTGTTTTAGTTAAATATCACATTTTTTTTCCATTAGCGTGACATACCAGAGCTATGTCTTATGCTGTTTATCAAGATTGGCTTAGGAAAAAATGATATAAGAGCTGTTCAAGTATCTTGTTTAATTTAACTCATATGACAAATTCAAGAGTGTGCGTTGCTGTATTTATATACAGGGAAAGTGACTGCATGATTAATGCTCTTAATTGTAGTGGTAACTTTGAAGCTGGATTTATGAGATGTCTGTGTGCAAGGAATGATGCATTTTTCACATTTCACAGAATCACACAGAATCACAGAATGTTAGAGATTGGAAGGGACCTCGAAAGATCATCCAGTCCAATCCCCCTGCCGGAGCAGGAACACCTAGATCAGATCCCACAGGAACGCATCCAGGCGGGCTTTGAATGTCTCCAGAGAAGGAGACTCCACACCCTCTCTGGTTTTTACCTCGATCATTTTATGACTGAGTTTTTATTTAAAGTCTTTGTTCAAAATCAAACTGAGAAGATCTCTATATGCTAAGTTTTGCTAAAAATTCACCAAGAATTCACACAATTATTTATATATTTGTTTTTCCCCTGGAAGGATCCAAGTGAATGACCAAATTGTGGAAGTTGATGGCATCAGTCTGGTTGGTGTTACACAAAATTTTGCTGCAACTGTTCTTAGAAACACCAAAGGGAAAGTCAGGTGAGTATTTTAGAAGAAAAAAAACGTGATTGAATACTTAAGATAACCTGGCTTCTTTCACAGGCTTTTCTGTTCAATAGGTTATTAATTTCAGTAAAGATTTAACTCTATAAAATAAATACAAAAATATCTTTGGCATATTGCAAAGCAACAGCTGTTCGTAGTCACCCTTTGGTTCTCTCTCAAAATGATCTCTAGGGAATACAGCTGAATTCTTTAATTATATGAGTTCAGGGCTGACTTCCTTTGAACCATGACTAAACTACTGGTGGTAATATATGCAGTCCCCCTCAGATGGAGGTGCTATGTGCTGGCGTGCACATTTCCACTGTAATTCCATAGCTGTTCCTGCATGACATTAAGGAATAATGTTGGGATGTGGAGTCTGCAAAGAATCTTGGGGGTGGTTGATCAAGGCTTTATTTGAAAGAGGTTATTGAGGAAAAAAGTTGTTAGAAATTATAGTGTAATTACAGGTGAATATATTTTTGAGTAACAGTAACAGTTACAGTTGTAGTTATATCTGTACTATTTCTGCAAAGACAGACATGCTGTGAGCGTTCCTAAAGAGTTAACTTTAAAAATGAGTATATACTTTATTAGGTTTTCTGCAGAGTTGGGACCTTTGGACATAAAATCCTAATGACAGAGAATTATGTCTTCATGTGTTTCGGTACACAAATGCTATGTATATTTTGTTTGATGTTTTAGCTCAAAAAAAAAAAAAGAAAAAAAAGAAAGCTCTCAGATAAAACATGTATTATGTGCATTTAGAATTGGCTTAGCTCATGTCATTATTACTCCATAACCTACGGATTAGAATACTTGCTTCAATGGAAAAATAATGGGTTTGGAGGAAGGAAGAAACATAAAATTATTTTCACACACAGAATGCTCCCAGAATGTTCTCTCAGGAAATAAATTACAGTCAGACTGGCTGCAATCTAGACCCTTTGGTCACAAAATAGTGGACTGTAAGAAGTATTTCTCCATTGTTGTTGAGCTCATATTGTCAAGTGTACTGTGTATCCTGTGCTCTGGGATCATTGGCTTCTGACAGGTCTCATTTATCACAGAGAGATGTGTGAGTTTCCACATTTTCCCTTGTAAGTAAGCTTAAAATATTCAGCTTTCACAAGAAAAATCACCCAGTGCATTAGTGGCACAACTAGATAAAACCCCCTAATTAAATAATATTAGATTAAAAATAAAATTCGAAATGCACTATGATATTAATTTTAATATAAAGTATTATTAAAATATTAAATAAAACAGGTATATAAGAATCTATGTGCACACTGGCATACTGTGTGGTTAGCAGCGTCTTACTAAATTGTATGTCTAATTAGAGGAAAGGAATGGGTAGGATTTGGTGCAACTCCCCCTATTTTTGGTTCATTTAAAACTTAGTGGAAGAAACCTGGGAAACACTTCTTGCTTTATGCAGGCCGGCCAGGTGGGAAATGCATTATTTTGTCCTAATTTGTGGTGGGCTGGGGGTGAGACTTGATGAGATGGCTAAGCATTGTGTGGCGCAAACTCCTGCCTGGCTGCTGGTCGGGTCCTCGACTGTTGACTTTTCTGGTGCTCTGCTGGTACTGATGAACTGTGTTGGTTTTAACTACTTAAAATCAGAAATGGTTCCAGAAGGCTGTTTTTTTGAAGATTTCAGGATGCCTGATGTTCTGGCTTCACTGTAGGTTTAAACATTTGCTTGTAAAGTAAGTGAGACCTAATACGGATGTTTTTAGATATTAAAGATAATGATGTATTTTTATCTTGCTGATTGTTTTTCTTTTGCTGTTTGACAAAAGAGCCCTGTTTTCTGACAGATCCTCTTTCCTGCTTACCCCTGTGTTTAGAGCTGGGATGGAGAAATCCTTCCTCTCCACCTCTTTGGCAGACACTGCTCACCTCTGCACCTGAACTGCTTCAGAACCTTAGGGACAACATAAGAGGATCTTCTAGGGTGAAATCCCTCACTTGCCCTGAGCCATCAGCTCTTGCCTGTTGGCAGTGCAGGGAGCGGTACTACTGACCTTTGAGTGCACCATTCCCCCGGCAGCTGCCGTTAATGATCCGTGTCACTGCGGGAGGCAGAAGCAGTGGAAAAGGTTGTTGCTATATAAATACCTTCTGCCATTCCTGTGGCGGATGTCCCAGCTGAACTACAAGTGTTTAGGCAGTGTACAGTCACACACTCTGCCTAATTCAAGGCAAGGCAGCTTCATGAGTCCTCCTTTCACAGGAGAAATCACATATATACTTACTCACATGTCTGCTGTTTAATAGTGTCAGTTTAATGGAGTTTATGGAACTGCTTTAATAGGCACAGTTGTCTTTGTGATCATAGCGTAAGCTGTGTGTACCTTTCTTCTGCCTGGTGTCCTGTACATACAGAGATTTGTGTGCATTTCACTGGCATTACTTCACATTTATAACCCACCACATTACATATACATAATTGTTTTGTCCTTAATCTAGTTGAAGTGCATGCTACTTTTTGTAGGCTTAATATGTGAGATCAGTTGCAAAGGAAGGACATTCATGAACAGAATGACATTAAAGCTACTTTTTCATTCTTTGCCATAAATGCAGTCAATACCTCTTCAGGGAGCTTGCATAATATCAATACTTAGTGATATATTTTTCTCCTTTGAGCCTTCTGAATACTTTGAATGATCCTGACAGTGGAAGTAGTTGACCTAGAATAGATTTCTGCAGTGTTGCTGCCAGAAAAATGTATCCAGACTGTCTGTAGCTGACACAGTAAAGGATCTGTGAAAATGAAGACACGGCTTTTACCTTTTGAACTGTTCTAGGAGAGGGTGAGAGGCAGGGAAAGAAGAGCGAATATAAGCATCTATTATTTTATCCATTGTTTGAAGTATTGGACTATTCAGAAGAGTTATCATAGCATAATGGAAGATCATTGACCCAACCAATGTAGCTTCTCCAATTATAATAAATTCAATTTTTCTTTCTTATAATGTTTTATAGGAAGATAATCAGGACCCATCAGATGTTTTCTGGTAGCCTATGAGACAGAGGAAAGAGAGGGAATTCTTTTATAATCCCAGCTGGCAATCAACTTCAGTTTTTAGGGATGCGAATGAGTGTCCTCGTGACTCTAATCTGGCAAATGTGACTATGAATGCTGTTTCAGTCGATCTAAATATCAAGGCTTAACTATTTAGTAATATCTCATATTAGTGGATTTCTGAATTTGATTATATACAGGAAGGATTTTCCTTTGAAATGTGTGTAATTTTTGAATATTGTTGAGTGTTGCCCTGGCTCTAAGATTAATGGATCAGTCAGAGGGCAGCGCCAGACTCATATCTCTAATTGTTCTGTGCTTCTTCTGACCCCATTTAGGCTGTAATCCATCAACTTGAAGTTTGCGAGTGGTACCTACAATCATAAAAGACAGGATAGGGAGGCAGCTTGACAGTGAGAATCCTGTCCTGTCATGGAACTTCTCCTATGTTATTTTGCTTGCAGTCTCCTCATGGACTGTAGTGCTGAGTAGCAGACCTGAAGTTCCTTGAAGTTGTTTGGATGATATTGAGCCTCTGTGACCCCCCTCCTTCCCCCTGTTCTTCATCATAACAAAAGGGTGCTAGTGAACCCTAATGTCTTGACCAGAAAAATTTCATTTGGAGAGCTGTATGCCTCCGGGAAATTTAATTTTTTTCTTGAACACACGCACGAGAGAGAAAATTAGTTCTTTTACAGCGTGAACTTTGTCCTTTTACCGTACTTGTCTAGTCTCTGTCCCTCCTAGGACAAATATGGGGGCTTTCAGTGGGGACTGTACTTCTCTGCCTAAATGGATACAAAGATTCGTGCCCATGCAGCTCTGGGAAAGGCAGGGTCCCAGGAAAGGAGGACACGGTCCTGGGAAGACTTACTGCATTGACAAGTAGAAAGGGTCGTGCATGAGAAGGAGTCATTGGAAAATCCCAGTCCTTTGTACACTGCTTGTATGCTTTTATCATTATTGCTTTCCTCTGAAAGGTTTTTTTTAAGGAAGTTAACCAAACTCAGTGTTCTACTAGAGAGGTGAATTTTGAATTCCTGGTCCTCCTTCCGTATCCTGTTGTATGAATGTGACTAAGCATTTTCTGAGCGTTCCAAACTGTTGCTAGGCACTGAGCGGGTGCTCTCATGGTGCTTTCTAAGTCAGTTCTTGAGTTTTCAGGGAACCACACATAACCTATGCAAAACCTGTTTGATTTTTTCATGATTTGCACCATCTTGAAAGTAATTAATTGTATTAATTCTAACCTACCAATGAGTTTACCAGTTTTTGTTTAATTAAATTCTGCTGAAATGTGTCAAAAGTCTTTCCATCTTAATAAGGAATCTAAATAATTAGTTAGCAAATTTTGATGTGTTTAATTAATTGTCTAGATCATTGAAGAGTAGGTTCTAACAATAGCAGTGTAACTATCAAACCCTGGGGCTTTCCACTATTAACTATCCTTTGTTCTAATAAAGAATCATTTATTACAATTTTTTGGTTTTTTCTTATCTGGACGGTTTTAATTCAAAGCAGGGTTTTGTCTCAGCTCCCATTTTGAGTTCACAGGCTAATTTCTTTATCTCTTACTTTACTGCAAATGTAATCTTTCAGACAAAAATTAAGTTCTTTTATTTTAGATAGCTCTTATACAAGGAGCAGTTAAAGGGTGAAAAGTGAAAATATTCACTTCTTAATTAACACCAACTTGATATATAATTTATTTCTTCTTCAGCTAATTCCTCACCCCATCTTGAGCTGATTTTTTTTTCTGGAAAATATACTGTCTCAGAAAATAGTATTTGCATGTCTGCTGTTAATTTTGTTTAACATCACAACATCTGGAAAGGTAATTTATGCATTCATGTCTATGCAGGCACTAAGACAGTATAGAGGACAGATGAAGTCAACTGCAGGATCTAGCCAGCAGCAGTATGTTCTGGTGGGAATGCTGTTTGCTCACAGCAACAGTGAACAACATTGTTTTATTTTTGTTGTTCCTTCCCCTAGGTAATCATCTTCTCTTCTTCCAGTGTGCAGGCCTGTGCAGCTTTTCTCCTGCTCCTTCTTACTTTCTCTACCTCTGCTCTTATCCTATGAACAGCTGTGTCCTTTAAACATTTGCAGGCATTTTCCATACTGCAGATCCACGTTGGCAGAAGAGGCTGGAGAGATTTGTACTGCTTCTCAATCCTGGGTAATGAGCCAGGACCCAAAAGCAAAAGATACCACAGTCCACATCTGATTCAGAAGGCTGGATTATGTTATCTTTTTTCTGGCTGGGGGCAATGGTTTTGTTCTTCCTTTCTTTGGCTGTTTCTTTTTGCCTGAATCCAAGTGTCAGAGCCAAGGAGATAAGAAGAAGAAAGAAAAGCTCTTTGCTCAGTGATGCTGATTGCTGAGCTGGGACTTCACGAAGGACTGCTTAAGAAGCCATGTGTGCTTGGTGCACTTTCTATTTCTTTGATAAAGCTGAATCATGGACCTGTCAGAAACTTAAGTTTGTGGTGCCTTGCACCAAAATAGTATAAATTTCTCCTGTTTGTTCCATGGTGGTTACACTAAAGATGCCATAATATGAGCTATTTTGTTTCTGGTCTCTGCAAAGAACTCCTTCAAGCTCTGGTAATCATTCTGTAAGACTACCAGGAGTACTGTGCTGAACAATGTGAAAATTACTCATGAGTAGTGTGACCCCTTATCACTAGTGAGGTAAGACTGCATTCATCACTGCTTTGCTGGTATATATCCCTTGGCTGTTCCTGTTGTAGCAGGTGAACTCTGCCTTGAACTGTTTTTCAGCGCTGAGGCCAGCTGGCACCAGCGTGGTCGGTACTCATGCTGTTAAACTTCTTACCTTTCAGGGCAGAGTGGCCATATCCAAATTGTCTGTTGGAAACATCCAAGCTAACTCCTAGCCTCTGCTTACTTCAGGACTGTGTTAGAGCATTATTTGGTAGAATATTCGTTAACTTGGACCAAACCATTCCAGAGACTGTTTCAGTGATTTAGTAGTGTAGATGATCAACTGCTAGTGCTTGGGAGAATTACCTGGCACTGTTTAATTTACTGGCATAAACATAGTCCCTACATGCTGAGAGATTGCTAATTTGAATTTTATGGCAAGTTATTTCTCAAAATTCTTGTACATTTGGACAGGGAATTATATGTTTGAGTATGAAATATACAGAGAAATCTTAATTTTAAAAAATTGGCTAAATTATATACCGTTTTGCTTGGTATCTAGAGCATTGCTTTTAAAATTAAGTGTAACATACATTAATAAGATTCATCAGGGCTGGATTCATTAGTAATGGCTTTTCTTTTCCTTTCCTGGAAAAGGGAACAACTTGACGCGTTTTGAATCACTTTCCTCAAGTTGGTTAGATCTGAACATAAAGTCCTACCCCTGCAAATGAAATATCAACACAAGTTTTTATTTAGCTAATCTTTTTACTTTTTCAAAGTCCAAGATACTGTGTGGTGGAAGCTTCCACTCAGTTCTGGTGCACCTTGGTTCCTGTGATACAACAATGTGACAGCTAGGCAGAAATACCTACCATTCATCCTTGCAGGATAACTTGCCAAGCCACGGGGATGGTGCTGTAGGAGCATTTAGCTACCTCTGGACTGTGCTGTGAGGGTGGTCCGGCTTGCCTAGAACTGGATCACCTAATCAGCCAGATTAAGGACATGGTCTGAACTCAGCAGCTTACTTATGACCCATCTGTATTTTCTTCCTGGGTTTCCTTCCCATGGATGCCAGCAAAGGTAAGGGTGAGGGAAGGCAGATCTCATCTGAAAATGCAGTCAGGTTTTAGAAACATTCCAAGGTAGCACTTGTACCTTTTGAACAGAGCAGAGGCATGTGCCTCACTTGCATTCAGGTGTGGTAAAGCATAGATTTACATATGTTCTTTTCTGAGCAGGCCATTCCCATAAGAATTGTGTGATGCTATAGAGAGCAGTGATTAAATGATCATCATGTATTCAATTAAACCTTTTATGCAAGCATTGTGTTGGGGTATGGTCAGACTGTCTGGAAGAATCATAGAATCACAGAATGG
>NW_010130115.1:0-3258 GCF_000699245.1 Pterocles gutturalis
TATAACAGTCTTTGCAGCCAGGAATATCCTGCCTTGCCTTCAAAATGACTTCAGGTCTCCCGAGGACAGTTTACGGTCTCATGCCCTGGTCCTCCCGAGTTGCCCTGCCTAATGACAGCTTTGTAATCCAGTTGGGAAATAATCTCACATGGCTGCACTCGGAGCTCGTGAGCTGTAAAACTTGGGGACTGAACTCCTTCGCCTGGTCACTTCAGTGAGCTACAAGCAAATGCGATGAGGGATGTGGTCATAATTGTCAACAGATTTGTAAATTTGTGTCATTAGTTATGCGCATAATGGATTTTATTCTAATGAGCTTGTTCATAAGAATGCCAGGAGGACTTGGCCCCTTTGGAGGAAAAAAACTACAAACTTTGCCCATGCATTTTAAAACACATCAGTGCCACATAAAGGGAAAAAAAAAAGTTTCCTCTCCTTTCAGCGCACTGCAGTTTTCACTTAGGTGAACCTGATGCAATAACCTATGGCTCCTTCTACTGCTGTAAACTCATTCCCTGCCTTTGCTGGGACTTCTCACAGACATATAGACATTTGCAGGTGGGGACGTGGTTTTTTTCCATCCAATGAGTAAAACTAGAAGCTATGATGGCTCTTTGGGCTCAAGATATCGGTGTGGAAATACCAATGGCAGCCCTTGCCCATACCCTCCTGACTGAAATTTCTTCCAGGACACAACACTGTCAAAGCTGACACAGCCTGGAAACCAGAGCTCTCTCCCCTCCAAATCCAGCTAGAAACACTGTGGTGCTCAGGGGGTCAGTCAGCAGAACCTGATTCATGTGGAAGAACAATAAAACTGGTTATTATTAAATCAGGTTTTTATTATATCTATTACTATTAAGTGTATTCTTATTAAATCGAGTTATAGAATTAGGTTTGTTCTCCAGAGACAAAGAATGAGGCTTCTAAGCTTGCTCCTTGGGGAAATCTACTCCTGCTTTTCTTAGAAACAACCTGGATATTTTTATTGAACACACGAGCTGAGCGAAGAAGCAGACAAGCCCATGGAAACCTACCGGCACCTTTGCCAAAATGATGTTTTCCGCATGCCCAGCGGAGCCTTCTTCCCCTGCTCTCTCTCCTCTCTCTCTCTCTGATCCTGCTTTTCAGCCAACCACATATAAAAATCTTCGGCATGTGCCAAGTACTACAGATGGGTCCATTGTAGCACACCCTAATGTTCATAGCTGACACCCAGGTGTTACAGTTTGTACTTGCTCGCTAGCCAGATGGTGGCTTTATGCCAAGGGGAAGGCACAAAGCACTCAGACACCATGCTGAAAAGCTATATAAGAGAGATTTTAAGAGACAGAAGAGCAGGTAAGAAGCTATACTAAAGCGAGAGAGACCGGTCCATCTGCAAACACCTCCCTCTGCTGCCCATCCAGCCTCCCGTCCCACCCCCATAAAGCTCTGATTTATTATCGGATCGCATCTGAGTGTCTCTGTTACCCTGACTGTATCCACAACCAGAGCAGCTCGTTTCAAACCTCCTGCTGATCTGCAAGTTATTTCATGTCTGGCTAGCAATAAAGCGACTTATTTACAAGGCATGGGCAGAGGGAGGACGAGCCGCCTGTTTCTCATGTTCTCATCACACCTGGGCTACGGGCACTGCCTGCACGGGGTCCGAGCACATAAGGAGCAAAGCTCCTGAATCACAACAGCTCACTACCGACGTGTATTCCAGTGGCCTTGAGAGCATTTAAGAGCCCTCCCTATTTCAGCAGCTGGAAAGGGTTAACACCAGTATCCTATTTTCTCTTCCATTTTCTCCTCCCAGGAGCCTACTCCCCTTCCAGCCTAATTTCCTTCAGTTTAATTAATTTTCAGTAATCACAAGTCTAGACACCACAAGCAGCATCTTCACACCCCAGGTGACATGGTGACGTTGGTAGCGGACCGGCAAAGGGACGCGGCGCTGTTTCATGCACCAGCTCCCTGCATGGAGCTAGAGCTGCCCACGTCTCGGCTAAACCCTTTTTGGAAAACAAACAATTTTTTTTTTTTGGAGAACAAATGCTTTTAAGGATTCAGGTGCAGGGTGCTTTTCGACCATCTGGCTGGCGGGGGCTTCCCAGCTGTCTGCAGCGGGTGCGTTCGGAGCAGCACGTACGAGCAGGGTCCAACGCTTGGGAGATGTGCCAAACCTGCGGCACATGTGGAGAGCAACTGTGCAGCACCGGCTCACTCCAGAAAGCCTTGGATTGGCAGCACGTGGGCTATAAAGCCATGCACCATACATATGCTGTGGCCCGTGCAGGATTTCTGGGGGTTTGGCAGCCCGTGCTGACATTATCAGAGGTGTTGGTCCCCCACACGCCTGCTATGTGGCCCCGTAGCTTGCTACTTTGGAGAAATCCAGAAGTTCTCACTCCTTAGATAAAAATTCAGAAAGGAAAAAGAGAAAAGGGCAAGAGCAGCTCTGATGGCCCTAAGCAGGTCACCCTTTATTGACCATTTTTGCCTGCCACCCATAGCAATGTAAGAAAAACGATGAGGTAGCAGGAAGGGAAGTTAGAAAACAGTAGCGCTGTTTTGGAAACACATAGAGAGGGAACAACTGAGACATACACAGGGAGAGTAGGACTGCAGTACCCTGAGAACATGAGCTTGGTGTCACTAGAGCATGGAGCAGGCAGGACATCGCTTAGTGATGATTTCAGAACTGCATCTTTTCCAACCCAGAACCACTTATAACCAAACAGGCTGAAGCGCCTTCTAGAGCTGCTGCTATATCTATTGGTTTTTTAGATACATACTTATATGCATTAATATTGATTATTTTACATCCTGGCGCTAGCTGTCGCTCATGGCTTTTGTGCTCGTCAGCACCGATGAGCTCCAGAAAAGCTCGGTGGTGTTTGAGGGACTTGGAAATATTTGGGGTGAATATCCCACAGCACATAAGAATCAACTGGGGATTCAAAAAGAGAGCTAACAGCCACCAGCCCTGGTAGCTGCTGCTTACACAGGGGCTCTGGCCCAATTTTTAGCCCTATAAAAAGCACACATTTTAAAATACATAAAATTGGACCAACTGATAGCCAGCCAACTTTTGGTATAATCTCTCTTTCAGTCTAACTCCAGTACAGAAAGAAAAAGAATACTAATGAAGGCACTTGACAGAAAGGACAGTTAGTTCATGCATGCATTAGTGAACAGTTATGGTGTGTGAAAAAAAAAGCCTTCCTTTCCTTTGGTTGCAGAATATCACTGCTAAAATTCTTCCCCACC